>NW_020270834.1:736411-817866 GCF_002803265.2 Melanaphis sacchari
AGTCGGTCTTTACTCGATTACGTACGGTGGAAGACAAAAATACGGCGGCCGTGCTAATTAATATTCGCACAGCCGATCCGGCGGCGAGCGATAGTGGCGATTATCTAAATGTTATATAATTCACGGGACACAAATAAAAACATACAAAAATAAAACAATAATTTAAATGGTGATTGTGTGTGTGTGTGTGTTCGATCGGCGGTGACTCGTACGTTCGCTCGTTCGTTATATAATTATATTGTTTATTATTGTGCCGCGTCCACGGCGGCAACACACTATGTATACAGAGATAATTTTCAAATTATTTTTTCAACCACAACAGAAACCTTCACAAAAACGGTTTTCTAAGCAAAAATTAACATACACTCAACTTCTAAATCAAGAGATTTTTTACTATACCAATTTCTCAATAATATATTCAATATTTTAATTTCAATTTAACATGTATTATTTTTAAACGACTGAACTCATCAATTTTCTAATAATAAAATGTTGTACCATACAAGAAAACATGTATTTACATATTATAGAATTAACACGATCGTTAAAATGTAAAATTATAATCAAAGTCGAAATTAGCGTATTTTGATAGACCATAATAATATTACTAATATTATATGATACAAACCAGTTATTCGTGTTAGTATGTATCATGTGACAATATGATTTAAATACTTAAGTGATTCATTGATAGTATAATATAAACAATATAGTTTACATATGTAAAGATTATTCTTATACACTATAATAATATTTACTTACATTTCAATCACTCGAAGATCAGCGAATCACTTTAATAGAGAACAATGGTCTGTTTTTAAAATGTAAATTATGATTATATTATAAAAATGTAATAATCACACACCCGTTCCCAAAATAACGTGACACATCCTGTGCGATGACCAACCCAAGAACCATAAAATTGTTGCTAGGTTTGGTATACATTTTTTTTTTTTTTTTAATCTATAACGTATACCATCATCAAATAAATATACACACTAAAAAACGCATCAATAATACAATATGCGTGTAATCGCTCATATTTCATGGCCATATTACGAGTAATAAACCATACGCGTGTGTAGCCCGCAAGATCTAAAAACCAATACATAATAGTAACAATAAGTGTTAACAAATTCTAATCACTAAAATGTAAATTTCTTATGCGAATAATACGTAAAGCCTATAATTTATTTAAGAGGATATCGGTTCATCAGTATTATTATTGGTGCATTATTATAATATTATACACTACTGCAATAACAATGTAACACGTCATAGCGAATCCACTCATCGCATTTTTTCATTTTATGGCTGTGTGTATAAAATAGATGGTATAATGCAAATTATAGGAAAACAAACCCGTTATTAAATATAAAATGACGTTATATGTACGATACGTACGTATGATGGTTTTAAAAATTGTTATTTTAGTAAAAAGAATAAACTTGTACGTTAGTCAATGGTTGAAAATTGTAGCCAATTGAAGATTACATTGTTTTAATTTATTTTTTTTATTATTTCAATATATTTAAATATAGTGCCTGTTTATAAATCATATAGGTGTTATGTAATAATCAAGAAGTTTAAGTAGATATACCTATAATTAAAAATGTAATCAATTACACAAAAAAATTATCCATAATAAGTTATTTATTAAACTTTTAGGAGTAATCATATTAGTTATTACAAGACATGAAACAAAGACTTATCGATTAAAATGTCAATAATTCTTTCAAACTTGAAACGTAAATATCATTAATATTCATAATAATTGGAACAACCTACCTACAATAAAAAAGTAACCAAAATTAATTTTTATGTTTTGAGCATAAATGTTTTGTACATGTAGGTATTTAAACATTTATTTCGGATTGATTTGATTAAGAGATCGATTGGAAAAGCAATCAATTGAACTTTTGTTTCATGCCAGAAGGAAATTTCCAACTTCTAAATTTACAATCTAATATCTAGACACTCTAAACTTCTTAAAGCTATAGAAATATTTAAAAGTAATCCTAGTTCTCCAAAAACAAAAACCTCATTCAGTTTAAAATTTCTTATACAACCAATTTATTCAAACTTCTAACATAATGAAAATAAATATAGAACTAATAAAATTAATTTTATAAACCAATTTATAAAGGAAACTTAATAAAAATAAAATTTAAAACTTGTCTTCATTCATTATTAATACAAATATATCATTAAAGTAAATTAAATCAAAATCAAAATATTTATTAAACAACGAGAACAAAAATACTAGAAATAAAATCAACATAAACTAGACAACTTTTCTTCTTAATAAATATAAAAAAAAAAGCTATACTTAAGTAAAAAAAGGTAAATTATAGAAAAAAAAACTAAAAATCTAAATATTGTTTAAAAAAAAAAATTGTACATGCATTTTTGTTTAGATGATAAATAAGCACTGATTTTACAGACAACACTTCAATCAATACATGCGTCACTGAATACAATACAGTCAACAATCATACCTACAATCAATACTATAGTTGCTAATTTAATTGAATATAAGATAGATATTCACATAAATTCTTTAATTAATTAAACTTTAAAAATTTTTTAACGGAGTTGTAATTTATATAAACATTTTTAGTATAATATATTTTAATGATAACTAGGGCATAAATACATACATATTTTATACGTTTTTAACGCATTCCATAATTCTAGACTCTAATAATAAATTTTAATTATGATAGAATCATATTTTATTTTATGGACTAAATATAGATGTATAAAAATGTAAAACTGAGTACATGATTTTATACATCTTATTTTAGTTTTGAATGAAAATATAAAACCTAATTTTTAATTAAAATTAAGTAAGTTATAAATTATTACATTTAAAATGTATGATAAAAACCATGTACCTACCTCCTAAATATGTTTAAACACTGAGTTTATATACCTACCAACAAGTATTAAAATATATTAAATATTTATTTCGTAGAGAAAACTTCGATAAATAACTTGAAAAAAACCAGTCACTCCTTAATTTTAAAAAACGTATAAATATTACATCGATGTCACATAAATGTGTACGTTATATGCGTTATATGGTAATAACACTATTATTATTATTTACAAACGGTAATTTATGTATCAATAATAATATTATTAGACACCATAAATATAATACCATAATTGTCACACATAATTGGATCAATGAATATTCACTTTTCAATACACTTATTTAATATTAATTGTATACAAGTGATTAGTAAACATTTAATAACATTGTTTTTTTTTTTTTTAATAAAGATGGATGAATAAAATTCTCGGTGTGTTGGGCACTTCGTATTACTTCACTAACTATATTATAGTTTCGTCATATTATGGAACATATTTGATATTATTATATTAAATTTAAAAGCAATCATTTCACATTTAAAAATTGATTCTTTTTAAAGTTCAGAATAAGTAAAAATTATACGGTTGTTGATATTTTTGCGAAAGTATAAGACGGTTTTACATAAATCTTTTCTAACTTTATTTGAAAAATGAAAATCGAAATTAATTTTTCCACTACCTAATAAATATTAGAGTAGATAACCGAAGTTGCAAATTTATAATATATTATATACTTGATAAGACTGTATCTATATAACCACCTAATTCTCCATCGTATATGTACACTTATCTTTAAAAAAATATTAATATTATTCACTCACAATCCACACCTAGGTACATAGTTATCAGTTATCAATTACCATAATATACAACATATTTTATTATTCATTCAGAATAACACATTCCTAGTTTGAAGAGTCACAACAGAATAGGTAAATCATTTTACTTAAATTGCTTTTACAATTTATTTATACCTATTTTATTATTTTATAGTACACTATAGCGTTTCTATACTTGCCGTGTTGCATAGCATTACAATTATGCGGCATGTTATAGCGTGCAGTTTAATCAATTAGTTAATGAAAAACACGATTTTTGAATTATTACGGTAAATAACGATAATGTTAAATAAAATATTGCTAATGTTATAAATTTACTTAACATAAGTATAATTTAAGTATAATATATATCCTAAAGTTATAACTCTATGTAGGTATGTATTTATAAACCTAACAGATTTTCGAAATCTATTGAATGATCACTCATCAGTAGTCATCATTGTCAAGCTGTTCAAACATATTTTGAATATTAATTGAAAATATAGTAAAGCGAGGCATTTCATTATACATTTTTAAATCACAGTCGATAAACATAACAAACAATTTAATTTCCTAGTTCTAGAGTACCGTTTTAAATTTTATAATTAGTGTATAATATAATATTTCGTGAACTTCACATTTAAAACTAATCCACCTACTTATTTACGGTTTATTGTGAATAGTGGGTTTTATAATTAAAAACAGGTGGGTAGAAATTCGGCAAAATTGTAACTTTTAATATGGGCATGGTACCTAACAGTATATTTTGGTTGAATAGTTTCTTTTTAAAAATGATGTAGCAAATTCAATTATTTTAATGGCGTTGTTATATTTGGAAATTTTAGTTTAATAATATGAACATGTATTGAAAAAAAGCAATAACTTAAAGAATTAAACTTTTTGTGCTGCAAAAATTTGAAATTGTTTACTGGTTTAGATATAAACTAAACTTGTACAAGTTCTTACGCTAAAAACTGTAAGCACATATTTTTAAAAGATATTTTATTTACTTATATTCTACGCAATATCAAACAATAATTCTTTAACTGTGATAAAAAATAAAAACCAATGTAGATTATTATAATACCTGGTTGCAGCAAGAATAGTTCTTAAACATTTAATGTATCAATATTCAAAAATAAGCTAATATTAGTCTCTTAAACATGATTTAATGATCAATGGTTAGTTATCAATGATCATTAAATAATCTAAATACTTAATCTTAATTTATTGAAATTGATCAACTCTTTTATGCAACCCGGCATAACAATTTCATTTATTATTGATCGAGGTGCAAGGGGTACCTATTTATAATTATTATACAAATAATAAATTATGTAATAGATTCATTATATCTACCTATAGTTATGTTGAACAAGAACATAATTTAAAAAAATGTACCTAACCAATAGATAAACCATTTATTTTTATCAAAACAGTTGTAACTGTAATTTTTTATTGCAATGAAACCGCTCGCGGGTTTTAGTTTACATGGCTCCTCGAATAACTATGATGAGATCCATAAGGCACTTTGAAATGCTTTCATTCTACCCTCCCACTACACTGTTGTACGTACAAGGATTTCCATTTATAATTAACGACTAGCGTAATCTTAAATACTTTCAAGTTTCAACAAATAGATGATACTTGAGAAAACATAACGTATAATATTACAAAATATACTACACAATATGTCATATTACTACATAATATTAGTTCACTGTAGTCAGTGTTGTGTTAAGGGGAGGGGTAAAAAAAATAGTAGTCTCGGGTGGAAAACTATTAGGTGTGACAATTTTTTAACTGTAAAACAAAACAAAAGCTTAGTTGTTCTCTTATTTACAAATAACTTTTAAGTAAGACTACGCGACTTATGTGTTGGAAATAATATTGTGATGATATTAATGTTTTCATTTATACTATCCACCACAGCGATAAATTCTGAAATAAATGCATGCAAGTACTTTTTATCGTAGAAAGGCCATATAGCACCCGGTCCAATAAATTGCTTTTCAGGAAAAATAAAATATAGGTACAGCAGTAGGTACCTTCATCTATAACACATCCTGATGCACAATCATATTTTTTGTATTTCCCAAATTATAATTTTATAAATTTCATATTAACGGTTTGAAATGTTTTATTTGCAAATCACCTATATAATAATTATTTTAGTACACGTTTGCCCGGTGAATAAAAATTAAACAAGTCTCCTGTTAACTGAAAACGGACGATTTTATGTTATGCCGAAGTTTTTGTTTTTAATATCCATTTTAACACAGTTTTTTCTTGATATTAGTGAAAATAAAATTAAAATAATTGCTTTTCTTTCAAAAAAGAGCTAGGAAAACAATATATTTTGTCGTGATGGGTAACACTACTAAAACCATAGAAAAGTGATAAAAGGTGACATATTAAAATCTGACTGCTACAGGCGACATTGTCTTTCAAGCGACCCCGATTCTATAGTCGATCATTGAATACCTATATTATGATTTATAATAATATTGAGTTAGTACATTATATATCTGCGTGTACGTGTTCCGAGACGGTAGTAAATAAAATAACAAAATATAACATAATACCTACATACCTTACAATGATAACGGTTAAAAACATAATTCAGACAGAATTGAAAAAAACGACATATTATTTGACATATTTATTACACATTGAAATTAGTTTTGATTGTACCCAAATCGTAATCAAACAATCAGCGCCGGTTTCGGAACTAAAATTGGAAAACTTGGTGGCTGAACTGGCGGTGAGATCTATTGAAAAATATAGGTAGAAAAAAAAATTTTAGAATTTAGTTTTAATTTATGCTGTCGGCACTCTGTTAATGTCGCAAACCGTTGTTTTCAATGCACCGTTATAGGCAATCATCATTCCTTATAATTAAAGTCACCGCCGCAGTTTAAAACTTTATAAAACAATCTCAATACCTACTTAACTACTATATAATTATAACTGTTGTATAGTAGAGACCCATTGGTATAGCCAACATATTTTATCGTTTTAGTATATTTACGATATTTCAAAACGGATTCTACGAGTGTTAGAATCAAAAAATATACACAAACCACAGCTCTTGACATGTTTTTCATTAAAATTGGCCCAGCAGATCTATTCACCGAGATTTAGAAAACAAATAATAATACTACAAGAACCATGCGACAAAAAAAAAAAAAAAACAAACAAATGCCGCGCGTTATGCCCAATTCTCTCCATCATAGGACAAGATGTGTAGCGTGTACGCCAAATCCCACGAATGGGCCCCTAAAATAATAATTGTTCTTTTTGTTACAAGTTTAAAAATACACAGTAACACCGTTTAGCTAATGAATAGTTGAAATGTATTTATATATTAGATAATATATCGTCGAAGTCGCGCGGTAGAAACACGTTTCGTCGTTGTTACTATCGTATCGTGCACGAACAAAAACACGACACACATCTTAGGTATGCCCATTACAAAACACTTGGAAACATATTTGTTGTACTTTTAATTTTAATGGGATCCGAGAAGTATTTACAGTTATTTCCTTTATTACGATTGGACAAGATATAATAAGATAAACCTTTTCTTAAGACATAAAAATAAACATGAAACGAGTTATATTCATTCACATTGATTTTAAAATAAACCTAAATATATTAATAACACTAATGGTGTACTCATTTTTTATTAAATCATAAACAACTTAAAAAGTATTATACCATTTAAAACATAAAACTCATCATCTATAGGTACACTGCCTTTATCTATATGGCACAAAACACTTCAATTATGAGTTATAAGATAACCACAATTATAAATAAAAGCGAAATCGGTGCCAATGACCATAACCTTTCAATATTTCATTTTCTCCGTGAGGTTCTATTTAATGCAGACGAGGACTCCAAATGCACGCCCTCCCTTCTCACCGGAACAGGTCCAAATTTTCACCACTGGCAGCGCAGTAAATGCGATCCAGTTGCACAGATTAAGCTATTTATCTATTATCGACTATTTCAGACACCCAAGACCGTGAGAGATAACCTAAACTTTCGCACAAATGCTCCAGACAATTTCTAACATAGTAAAAAGACTGCTCAATAATAGAATCCATTGGCAACCAGAAAGACGACATAAATGCCATTTACAAAAACACCTTTAAATTAATTCAATTCATTGATGTACAATGATTACACCTATAACAATCCCAAATGATCGATCACCCAAACCAGCATTATTGCAATGACCGCCGTTAATATAACTTAATGCTTACAGACGACATTCATTAAACTATCACTCACTGTTCGAAAAATATTGATACGGTATTATAACAATATATTATATGTCAATGTTACGAAATCACGTGGCAACAGGTAGGACAATAATACATAGATTCTATACATAAAATGACTCATATAGCAGAGAATCGGGTGTCTGTTGTAGGGGAAGAAGGAGGACAAAACCGTCAGAAAGTATAGCAAACAACCGGATCCGTCATATATACTACCTACCCATTAACAACGAGGGAAGGAGGGAGAGAGAGAGAGAGATAGATAAGACTTTACAACAAAAATGACACTTTTACAAGAAAAAGATAGCAAACACCTCTCAGGTCTCGATGTACTGATCGCGCACGTCCGTCGACTGTCTATTTTTAACCGGCACGTCGACGACGATACACGATAATAATAATATAATAATAATAATAACATAATATTTAAAAACATAACGTTGGATCCAAAGCAACAGGTCGCGCGGAACAACAACACGCGTAAACATTAGGTAGGTACCCGCTGGTTTAACGCGTCCCGTGCACGACACTCACCACTTTCAGATGTTTGAGCGACGGCAGGACGGGCTGCAGGTCGCTGATGACGGACATAATCTTTTCGCCGGACAGGGCCTCGCTGCCGTTCAACAGGTTCATCACTTGGTCCTTGAACCCCTCCATCGGGGCCGGCGGGATCGACGGTCGCGGACAGAGCACCCGCCGCGGTATCGGGCACGGTGTGCGAGACGGACGGGAAAAATCGGACACGACGATGCGACAACGCCGACGTAGCGGGACGAGAGGAGCGGACTGCCGTGCAACCGGTGGCGACTGACTGGCGAACGCGTTTCGGCGTAGGCACTACGCGCGCGGCGTTTTGTGTTGTTCGCGCCGGGTCGACGGCCGCGTCCGCCGTTTTCCCCGCCCGCCGTCGCTGTCGACTCGAGTCGGTGGGGGGGAATTCGGCAATAACCCGTACACGTTTCTGTCGTTCCTCATAGTAATAATATTATCGTATTCGCCGGAGCATTCCTAACCGGTTGGGTTTTCGTACCGTCGCGCGTCGTCGGCGGCTGAGGCGACGGCAGCGGCGGCGGTGGAGGGCGGAGGCGACGGCAGCAGTCACTACTCACTTCGCAGTACGTATTACAGTCTTGTTACGTTGTTACGTTATTTTCATCGTCGACATTTGCGACGAGCCGGCCCTGCCGTCGTCCGCAATCGTAATGATATTTTTTTGGTTTTCAAGGTTGTGAAAAAGATTATGCACTAAAAGACTACTGCCGTGGCATTTGCGTACTACGCTTGTGCGCCGAGAAATAGGCGTGTACGCGCCGACTATTCCAAAAGATAAAACTAAATTTTTAGAATTAATTCGTTAAAATTGTATTCATGGTTTGAAATTCAGGAACTCCTTACATTGTGCATTTGTGCGTTAAATATGAATAAAAAGCGTTTAATTTAAAATAAGTACTTAAAAAAAAAAAAAAAAAAAATTGTTAAACTTCAAAAAAAAAAATAATAATATTTTTTAAAGGACTGTATGGAAACTTAATCTAGATTATTTACTATCTATAAACTATTTATATGATAATAATTTTCTCCTGCCCATATATGCTATAAAAACGTTAAAAAAAAAAATAGTTATACATGCATTTATACAGACTACTTATTTACTAACGCCAATTTTTTTTTTACTTTTTACCTATTTACAGAGATATTAATCAAATTTGATTGTAAAATAATAAATAACTTATTTTATTGTATCTTAAGATACATAGTTTTTAAAGAATTTAAAACCTGTTCAAAAATAAATGACATGAAATTCTTACTAAAAATTTATAATAGTATTTTCTAAACATTATAAATATTTAAAACTATTTTTAATCTTTTGTGCCATTTATAAATTTTTATAAATAATAAATCGGTATTGGCCAATAATTATAATAACAATAAAATAATAATATAATAATTATTTTATAATCTTTGTAATAAATAGACGAGACTGTCCTGAGTGAATGATTCATAATCAACGTAGAGCCAAAAATATTAGAACCATTAGTTTGAAATGTTGAGGGTAGATTAATATTAAAATTTCTCCGTACACTAAGAAAGGATTTTTCAAAAATTTGATTTTAAGAGATTCAAATCGGCAAAAAATAAAATTATACGTATAAATTGTATAGCAATATACATCAATAAGTAAGCGCTTACAGTACGCGAGGCTTTAGCTCACATTTTAAGGATCTTTTTCACATGGAAAATTATATGTGGTATGTTTCAGAGACCAGAGCCAGTACGTCTTCAAGCTTAGTAATTTTGGCATCAAATGGAAATATGTAAAATTTAATTTATAGAGAAGTTTTATAATTAAATATAATTATCAAAATAATTATTAGATATTCTTTAATTTGGATATTAAGGTTCTATATGTAATTTATTTTCTTTGAACAATTCAAATTTTATGAAATTAATTCAAATATCTGGCATTTTAAATGAAATCTAAATTAATTTATAACTATATTATTCAATTATATATACAAAAAATTAATTACAATTTGAAATTAATGATAATTGATTATAGTCTGCCCCATTAATCACGAATTACTACTTATCATCACCTAAATATTATCAAAAAAATTATATCAAAATGATTGACTTGATTAAATATTTAAATCATTTTAATCTGCAAATAATAATATAATTTCGTAGAAGTTTAAAATTATTTATCAACTTACCATTTAAGTATATTTTTATGGATAACTAATAAGTAATAATTAAACATATATAATTACGTAATTATGATACATTCGTTAAATATTCAATATTCGTTAAATTTTAAACTTTTATTTTAGTATTATCTACAATTAATTGTAAAGGTATGGGTAAAATTTAATGTTTAAAATTATTACAAAATCTACTATCAGTATTTATTATTTACAAACTTTAATAAATAATTTAACACGTTACATAGCCATATAGTGCTATATAGTGATGTGTGGTTATTATTCTACCAAAAAAAAAAAAAAATGTTATTGTCTTAATAATATATAAACCTAAAAATACACAAAATACACAGCTTACCTTAAAAATAGATAAACTTGGGTGATATCTAGGTACATCATTTGTGATTCCTTCATATCTCATTAGTCTGTCTAGGGGTTTATATAATCCGTACGGCTTGAACATACCCAGAGAATTTGGCGAAGGGTACAAACTGAAACATTTAATTATAAAATAAATGATAAATAGGTATTATAAATATTGAATGTATAATATTATTCATAAACAGTAGGTATGTAATTTGTTGTTTAGTTTAATTTATTTTCTTTACATAATAATTTTAATATTCAATAATACATTATATCCTCCTCTCTCTAGTTACGAAGATGCACTTGAGATTCTGGTATTCTATCGTTTTTATGTATTTGTTTGATGCAATGTATTTCTTTTCTTTTCTTTTTTTTTTTTTTTTTTTTTTTTTGAGAAGAGTGCTCTGTGGCATTCCTGTAAATCAAACGTATTTTTAAAGAAAAAACTTTTTAAAATCAAAGTTTGATTATTTTTCATATTTAACCATTGCTCCTGCTTAATGTATTTATGTATATAAAATGTTGACAATCCTATAGGGGTTCTATACGTATATTTTATGCTATGGCATGAAAATGATCGAACAGCTAGAAATTAAAATATCAACCTCCTCAATTTTAAGTATAACATGATTCTTTTCTTTTATTTTCTTAACATTCACTTTTTTTAATTACAATGCTTATGATTGCGCACCTACCATTTAACTAATTTTAGATACAGGATAATTTTCTATAAAATACTTAAGTTGTAATTTATTTATTTTGTGTTTGTGTATGCTTAAAACATAAAAAATAAATATTTGAAGGTCTTCAACTTCGATTTTTGAAGGTGATTTCTGGTGAAAAATTAAATCTATAAGGATATTAGACAGTACCCTATAATCTATAGAGTTCAAAACTACAAATTTCTCAAGTGTTTTACAATTAATCTGGAAAATAAAAAATTAAATAACTAAGGAAAACAGGAATTTTTATGTGAAAAAATTTTAACAAAATCGATTTTTTATTTTATATTTAAAAAAATTAATAGCTAGATAATTAACATTTTTACATATTTTAGCATTTTTTAGACATAGTAGAATTTTCTAAATATACTGGATCTTTTTATGCAATTTATAGACATTTAAAATTTTTCTACTTCTTTGACTTTTATAAAAAAAAATTTGATTAAAAAAAACATGAAATCTTAGTAAAAAATCCCACTCCGACATGAGTTATTCTATAAATTTTTAAAGCTATAGTCAATGTATAAGAAAAACATTTTATGAGCGTTTGAAGTTCAAATTTTAACAAAATATTTCAAAGTAACTTAAATTTGTAAATTATTTGTTAATCATAAGTTCATCAAATTTTAAATCTTACAATAATGTTCTTCTTAAATTTTTCTTCTATCAACCTATAAACTACAAAAATACTTTTAAATATTTTTATATAGATATTATAAGTTCAAATTTTTACAAAAAATAAACGAATTTAGTTATTTATATTTTTATTTATTACGTAATTAAATTTAAAAAATATTTTTATTCATTTGAACCTATTTATACTAAGAACCTATTCTCATCATTTTACTATATGTCTTCAATATTAACTTATAAGTGAATAATAACTAGCAATATTAAATAAAATAATAATAATAATAATAATAAAATTGCATAATATTGCGATTAGATTTTTCATGAATTAGTTCAACTAAAGTACCGAACATAATATTACTTATAGAAAATTAAATTATTAATGGGCAGGACTATAAATTTATTATAAAAGTATAAACTATTAACTGACAAATCATCTCAGCCCATAATTTTTATGTTCAATAATTTATCAATGAATTCAATTCAACATATTAATTAATATGATAACTAGGATTCGGATTTGAAGGCAAAAGCCTTTTTTTTTAATAATTATTAAAAAAAATAAATAATTTTTACATAATAATGTGTTTCATTTAATATCTAAGACGATGGATGTATTGTTTTTTTATAAAAATTAAATGCCTTTTTTCAGATTTTAAATGCTTTTTTTCTTGTCTGTATTGCCTTCAAATTCGAACCTTGATAATGACCAACTCTATATACTATGTATCGTATAAGCAGTACACAGTACAGTGTATAGACTATAGAGGTACACTCGATATCTACTATGCAATATACAATAGAACGACTTCTTGGTATTTTAAATTCATAATAATCATTTTTGTCTATATGAGTCCAGGGTTGCAAAGTGTTTTAAACGTTTTATTTAAGACAAAAAAAAAATAAAAAACATTTTTAACAAAAAATGGCGTTTAAACAATATTAAAAAAGTTAAAAAAACGTTTTAAACAAAAAAAACATCGTTTAAAACGTTTTAAACACATTAATAAAAAACATTAAAAAAACTGTGTTTTTTTTGCAACCCTTTGTATGACAATAAAGCGAATTAAAATAATTTTAGTTTTAGTCTTAATATTAATACAAGCACTATACAATTTTTACAACTTTTTATTACAAAAATTTCGTACTTCTGAAAAAAAATAATTATTCAATAATATTGTATTTTACTCAAAAATTCTGCACATACAAATTATTGAAAGAAAAAAAAAATAGTCAATTTGTAATAAAATTTAAATTTTTCTAGTTAATACAAAAACGTGTAATGTTTTTTTTTTAATTTTTTTTCAGATAAAATAGCCAAAAATTCTGCACGGCAAATTTAGGGAGCATCCCATTTCGTGAACCATGGAGAGAGGTGCTACTATTAAAACATAGGTTAATGTTTCCTTTTGGCAAATGAACAATCCATACAATCATACAAACATATTATTTAAAACATAAGTTCACTCATCTCCAAGCACAAACAAAACGCGATGAAAACTCATAAAAATACTTCAGTCACCCGTCTGCCAAAATATGTTTATGCAAAACGAACTAAACCTAATATATTTTTGTTTTTTTTTGTTACATAAATAATCAATTTAAAACATGCATTATACGTGTTTAATTTATTCACATAATTACACATCTTGATATAAACCAGCGACGGCGTGAAAATATTTTTATTATTATTATTATTATTATTATTATTATAATCCTTTGAATAGCGATTATCGATTTTCATGTAACATGCAATATTCCAATTCTTATAATTTATATCCAATATCTCAATGACACGCCTAAGCATCTTTATTCTTTATTAAGTTATATTGAAAATAAACGAAAGTCATTAAAATGGCTAATAATGAGATATAATTTTATCATGATATTTCATACTAAAAAAGAATTTAATTATATTACAATGACAAATGGGCTACCATATTTTAAAAAATAGGTCATAAAAATAATACTAGCATTTTAATCATTTTAGACTCAGAGCCAAAAAGACTTTGGTTTTATGATATAGTTTTTATTTTTTATCATTACTATTCTATCTTATGAACATTTATTCTTTAAAATGTAGATTAAAAGTGATATTTAATATTTTTAACACACTCTTGTCTAGTTGTCTGGTAAAAACAATAAATAGACATATCTGTCGAATTTAAATTAGGTATGTAAAATCAATAATCATTTTAAATAATTTACTTGACTCTTGAATTATGACCAATATCACAAGTTTTTTTTTATCCTGTGTTATAAGATTCTAATTAGTTTTAAATAGTTACCGAATGACACCTGATTGTCTATCGACAGTCTTTAAATTTAAAAGATGTGCAAGTGGGCACGGTTCTGTTGTAAATTAAATATTGAGAAGGTCACTGTTATGAATGTGATGATTACAATTTGAGGAGTTTAAATTAAAATTTTAAATCAATGATATATCATTGTACACGAAAAATGATTCTGAACGGATACGGTCTATCAGTCAAAATCGCAAAATACATTTTATGATATATTTTTCAATATTTATATTAAAGTAATTTATTTAACTATTAATATTAAGTAGGTTGATTGTTTTTTGAAATATATTCATACAATATAATATGATTATTAATCATTTTTGAGTTAATATCAGATAAGCGTAAAATAGTGAAAATAGAGCATCATAAAATAAATCTACATATTTTGAACATTTATAGCAAAAAAAATGTCAAAATATTTATAAATTATACTATAATTATTGTGTAGAAAATTCTTTAATAAACATTCGGTGAAAATTTTAGGTAGGTACATATCTAAGGTTATTTGTTTTTGAATAATAAAAATTTAAGGATAAATAGATATTAAACCAATCAATATTCAATTTTATAAAAATTTAAACTTTTAACACTCATAAAAAATTAATGTGTCTTTCTAGTAGGTATTTTTTTTTATTTTTGAATAAATTATAAATAATTTTTTTTTAAACTTAAAAGAAATCTTATATTAAATTCTTTAATTTTAAATTTTTAAGTAGATATTTTTTATAAGTGATTAATAACAAAATAATTTGTAAATTTTCACAAATGTTATCAAAATTCTAACTTAAAATGCTTATAACAAAATATTGCAATGGTAAATTATCAATATTACTTAATTGATTAATAAATAAATTATAAAGAACTTTGTGTACGTTTTTCAGAATTTTTTACTTAACAATAAATTGTTTATTAAAATTTAAAGAAAAAATTGAAAAAAGACTTTAAATAGCTCAAAAAGAATCATATATTATTTAAAAATGCTATCATATATAAAAAAGATAATCTAAATATTTGGTAAAAATTGCAAATATTTACATAGAGATTTGTTTTTACTGAATACTTGTTTTAAGTAAAAATTCCTGTTTGTCATTATTTTTTTCTTACGGTTATTTTAAAAAATACTTAAAAGTGTTGACCCTCCCCCCCTCAAAGTTGAAAATCGAAACATTATTAATTTCCCAAAAGGTGATGACACTGATGATTGATACAAAAATACTTAAGTACATCATTATATAACAAATACATTCATTGCTTCGCTTAGAATCTAAAATTTGAAATATATACCGCCGTTAGATTGATAATCTAATATAGTAATATCTATATATTATGGTATTATACAATATACGGTGTACTACGGAGTATTACAAAATAAGTATCTATACCTACTTATTAATGTTATTTTTTAATAAAATATATTACATTATGATTAGGACTCAGATATAAGTAATTAAATATTAAAATTATAATCAGTTTTAACTTCAATCATTCAAACCACGAAAATAAACGACTAAACTTAAATGAACAATAATTTAAAAATTTAATTTATCTAATATGTATACAATTGAATTATTCGATTAAGATTAAAACAATTATTTTTGATCGCGCTTATTTCAGTAAATTAAATTCATTTCATTTAATTCTAGTTTATATTAAGTGAATTTGTTTAGTGATTTTATTTTTTATTATTTGTACATCTGGCTTTGTAGGTAGTATCTAATTGCTAACAGTCTTCAGGTATACCCAAACACACACTACACAATACAACATAACATATTATACCTTTTACATTTATGAAAATAATATGTCCTGAAATATTTTTTAGCTTACTTTACAAATATAATTAAATTACTAATACTACTAACAATAAAATTTTAAATATTAATAAAAACAAAAATCCTAAAATTATTTCATAATTCATAACTACGTTTTAATTTTTGATTGTAATTGAGAGTTTTTTATATAAGTCTTATATAACTACCTCACTGCTTTGAAAATTATACCAGTTCCTATGTATAGCATTGGGACTTATATTATGCAAATATTAAACATTTATCAAAGTAATTATCTTTGAAAAAATCCTCTTGTCTAGATTAGTTTTCCTATATAGTTATTACTTATTAGTTAACATTTTTTTTGGGAATTGCTTATACTTAAAAAAAGAAATATTTATGATCAAATTTATAACTGCTATTTGTCAATTTCAAACAGTTTAATACATTACAAAGAAAAATATCCGTTAATATTTTTATAGATATTTTTAAGATAGCAGTTTGTATTAATCATGATGTTATTTATAATGTTAAAATGTTCTCCTCATAGATAAGAAGTATCAACAGTGTTGATTCGACATATATATCCAAACTAACATGATCCAAAGCTGATTTACAAATTTAGTAATAAACATGGAATATAGAAAGAGATATTACAGTAAATACTGGAATAATATTAAACACATTTTTTTAAATCAACAAAAGAATTATGCTTTAAAAATTTGTTCAATATTATTTGAGTATTTAAATACTGCAATATATTTTTCGATGTTCAATATTTGTACATAATTATAAGTTGTATTAATAATTTTATTTTTTTTTTATAATTGTTCTAAACATTTATGATAACAAATAAGTAATTATTAAAAGTTCATGTTCCAAATTATTTGGCGATAATGATATTGTGATGATATAGGTGCATATACATTTATGATCAACATGAATACTAAATATTATAATATTAATACCCGCCTAAATAGATTTAAAATTTAATTTAAAAAATTTCTCATACGATTTATATATTTATGGTAGTTGTCTCTTTTTTTATAAATTCAAATACTTTTTTTAGAAATAAAATATGAACATTAAAACTGTATCTAATAGCGACAATAAAATTATAACTAAAACTGAATAACAATTTTTAATTAGTTTAACTATAAACATATAAAATAGTTCGATCGCATATATAAATTATAGTGATTTTATTAAATAGTTATATACTCGTATAAATGAGTATTTTTATTTTTCAAATAATTCTATCACTGACGCCTAAATAGGTTACCAAGTAATGCAGCTATATGCGCTCTTGAGAGGGGATAGATGTAAATAACTGATGTCACGTGAAAGCTTAATATGTATATTATAATAGTTCATTATTGTAAATAACTCTGTACTGTGTGAGTAAAAATGTTGTTGAAAGCGGCAGGAACATTTTTTTACATACCAAAATAAATGTGGATATTGGTTGATAATATACTTTAGTTAACTGCGTATGCTTTTAAAATGCCTTTGTATGCTACTAAATTCAATATTTATAAATAATAAATCAAATTTTGATTATAAAATCGTAATGATTTTTTTGTAGTTTTTAGTTTAGGTACAATTATATTGAATTATTATTTAGTTTAAAACTTATTCACTAGAGATAATTACCTATTATTTAATTTATTAAACTTGTTATAGTTTTAGTGTCTATAGTGATATGCATCTCGTATGCAAAATGGTTGAATTTATTATATTCTTTAATAAAAAAAATATTTACTTATCAATTTAAATAGTACATTTCAAATTGTTATCAACTTTAACTAAAACGTATAAAAATAATATCACATAAATTATCCAGTCTGCAATAATTGTTATATCATGATGATAATAGAGAATATGAATAAATATAATATTAGTATATATATTATATAATATATTATACTAGTACTTAATCATAATAAGCAATATATATTATTATAAATTACCTATAGTAAACTTATAAGCAATAATCAAAAATAAATTTATAAAGTAAAAAAAAAAAAATTAATAACTATGAAATTTATTAAAAGTATAATAATTGTTTATTTATTCTTTAATTTATAATCCTATCATAATTAAAAATTAAAATTCATTAATTATAATTTTTATGATTCATAAACAGTTTTTAATATCGCTGTTATTGGACGAATCGATAATTAAGTAGTACCTAATCGAAATTAATCTACTATTCAAAATAAATAAACATCATATTTTAAATTGTAAGTATATAGTAGATATAGACTATACATAAATATTATAGTATTTATAATCAAGTTTGATATCATTAGAAATAATTTTGAAATATACATATATAAATGTTGAATTTCGCCAAAATTTATTAACATTATGTATAAAGCTTAAAAAAATATAAGTATATAAATTATATTCTATGTTATTAATTGTACTAATATCAAAATATTTATTTTTTAATAAATTCTGATGATGCTTTTTTCTGGAAATATTGATGATAAACTAAAAAAATACAATAATAATAATAATACATCATTACACTCCTCTAAAGTTTAGTAAATTCAATTTGAATTGAAATAATTAGAATAACTAGAGCTAAATTATTATTATTTTTTTGTTATTTTTAAATATTTTTCATGTAGTTTTGTGTCTTTTTATAAACTTAAGAAGAACATGCAATAAAAAAAAAAAACTATTTCGTTAATTTTTAATTTTTGGGATAGATGCCTACAAAATTTTTGGCAAACATAGTTAAATATTTTTAACTTTAGCATACAATAATTAAATAATTACTTGTGTTGGTGGAATCGATATTATATTGTCGAAACGATAATAAATGTCACCAACCAACTACGACCCATAGTTATTAAATATTAATTTAAAATTTTAAATATTAATTTATTTATTTATTTTTCTGAAAGACTATAATGTTTCAATCACTTAAAGAGATCTTACTTTTTAAATGCATTATTACATCTGTATGGAATATTATCACCAATATTCAGTTCAAACAAGTTAGGTCGCATATAACATAATTCTGAACCACTACCCAAATAATCAAAAGTCAAACAAATGTTATGACTCAAGGCTTTTTACTTTACATCAATCAAACTATCAGACATTATGAGGACACCAAAATATCATGTTTCGCATGGGCAAGAACCATCCGATAGCAGTGCCGCAAAAATCGCAAGGATAGCCGGGACAATGCCCCTGTAAAGAAGCCATTTGGTGTTAGTTCCAGGGCCCCACTTTCATGTGGATCGTTGTATTATATTCTCATTATGTTCAAGTAAAATTATACAAAAGTTATTAAAACATTTGTTTTTATACCATTATACTATTTTATTAGTTATTATTTTTATCAAAACAGGGCCACCAGATTGCACATATCTTATAATAAGGTATAATAATTAATAAAATTATTATAGTGTTCAATGAGTTATTTTTATATGTATAATTAGGATTTCCGGAATAAGCAGATAAGCTTTATAATCGCCACCCGTGATCTATGCAGGCATGCGGCTAGTCCTTTTCATTTTACCTCAGAGTATTGTCTATAATATTGTCTTAAAGATATACCTAATCCTATCAATTTTTAATTATATCAACGTTGAGGCAGTACTTCGGTGAAGCTGCAAAAAGAAAACTAAAAATGGAAAGAGAAAATAAAAACAAAAAAATTACTGGATCAATGGGACAATTTTTCTAAAAAAAAAAAAAATTGATAAATAGATAAATTATAAACAAATAGATATTGGATACATATAGTTTATAAAAATTATACTTATGTAAATAACTAATGCTATTTAATATTTAAACGATAAACTTAGTCTGACTAATATAGATATATTAAATTTTAAACAACGCCGTACATCTCAAATAAATTTGAATAAAGCAATAAATGACTTTGCTCATTTAAAAGCAAAAAAAAAATAAATTCTCATTCATAAATAACAATTTGGGAAAAACTATTAATATATTGTATATATATATATATATATATATATATATACTCGTATGTATGCAGTAGCGTACTAATAGTATTTAGGTTTAAAAAACATAAATTTGAAAATAAAAATAACATTGCATAGTCAAAGTTTCCTATTGTGGTAAAAATTAAATTTTTTATGTATAATTTCAGTAGCCTTATCGAATATTTCCTAAGTAAAATTGTTTTTTTTTCCAAAAAATTTTTCTAATCAAAAGACAACTAAATATGACTCGATACCACATCTCGAAAGTTTCTTTGAATTACCTCGTATTTAAACGCTTAAATTTTTCTTAAAATATCATTAATATTGCCTATAACAAACGCCTTATAAAGCAGGTGTGTGTGGGTGCCGGATGGAGCTCTCTAAACCATGCACTTACTAGTCTTTCTAGTCAACTTCGTTCTTTCAGGCTTAATAATAAAAAGTAAAAATATAAAAACAATTCATTACCAAGCAATTGATTCTAAAAAATTATTTTCCTATGACCTACTAGGCCCTTACAACACTATCCATCACATTAAAAATTCGCCCATCTTTCGTAATTCATTATTTATATATATATACTTAAAAATTTATACTTAATTTTGTAAAGTACAAAATTACATGTTAAAGTCTTTTAAATTATTAAATCATGAAATATTTATTGATTTATTTTTATTTCAAAATTATCATGTACAGTGAGGTTAAATAAATATAATTTATTTTTTTTTTAACCACAAAGTTACACAATTTTATATATTAATGTATCTATTAGGCACTACCTATAATTGGCATTCGTGCAATGTACAATCTATCATACGACAAACATCTACCATAATTAACTTGTTATCTATACCCCACATGCATTATAATATTATATTCTACAAACTATAAAAAATGGTAATTACATAATACAAATACAAATTATTTTTGAGTCGCTTGACAATAAATCATTAAAATGTTTATGAAATAAAATAGTATAATATTGTATAATAAAATAATTATAGAATAATATTATTAATTTAAAATGTTTAAATATCTAGCACTGCAAAATAAATGTCAATTATATTTGTTTTAATCTAACCGTAATCGTACACTTAACGATCCTGTATTGAATCAATATAAATATCATCGAATTTATAAATTGATTTGTACCGGGCTGTAATCAAATTATAGTAATGTAATATTTTATAATTCATCTTATCTATGTATTCTTCACAAAATTTTAATTTTTAAAATTGACTATAACGATTAATTTGATGTTTTACATCTTACTTAGTACACCGAAGATCACATTATACTATATTCAAAGTTATACGATAGACCACAGAATATTATACATTTTACATCGTACGGTAGTCGCATATCGCACGAATGTCTGTATGATTTTCCTATAAATCCTATTTTGACGAGGCGACTTATCCGTGTGCGTCTTACAACATTGATATTATTACGTAGGTGGTAAATTTGCGTTCAACAAAATCAATTTCGTATAACCAGCTTTAATATTTGAGATTGCAACGACCTATATCATCAAACACAACAGTAATCTGTGTTTGAACGTAAATTTTTAACGATATTTAAGCTTTTAAGCGAACTATGAGCCCCTTTACTTGGAACCACTACACGAGGTGAAAATGGTAAAATATTTTCACAAACCTTGGTTATGAGAACCTACCAATATAAAATACCTTATAATTATAATATAAAACAGTGGCATAGCCAGGAGAACAGAGTGGGCTTCACTGCTTCACAATGGATTACTGCAAAAATCTAAAATGTACTATGTCAAACTTCCATCCTAAAGAATAATCGCGTTTGAATACTCGTATAAGGATACTCGCATAATCCGCTTAAAAATTAAAATTTTGTTTAAAAACAAACGATCAAACACAGATGATGTTCTTACCTTTAGACTTTAAATTTAAATCGATTTACTTAAAATACATATTAAAGATACCTAACAACTCAAATTTATTTTTCCCAACGCAACTTCGCTATTTTTAAACCTAAAACAACTCGCGACGTTCTCTCGACGTTTACTGTAGTAGTATGTTTGAACTTTCAAACTAGCCGACTGAAAAATGCTAAACAATCACAGTTAATAAGTCAAAATCTGTTAATTTGATTTTAGAATTGAATATTTCAAAAAAATTAATTTTTTAACTAGGTAACGCCTTCGCACAAATACACCGAGGTGTGAGGTATGCAGTAGGTAATCATAAAAGTGTATAATATAACATAATTACAAACGGTCGACGTACACGGAATAGAGAGACGGCGGACGGAAGTCATTGTAATACGCCGAGTTTTCGGGTCTCTTCGACTTGACGATCGGCACGTGTTGTACGGGGTAAACGGACATGATGGTGCAACACCAGTGTACATAAATGATAATTATTGTCGGCCAATAATACTATGGTGTACGTGTGGGTACTGCGGAGATGCGTGTACGGTTCGCGAGCCAAAACGCCGGGAAAAACGGGACAGCGTTTCACGCGAACTCGGACGCCGGCCGGCGGTAAACACTTCGTACTTGAAATATCGGAAATGTTTTTGAAATCACCGTAGTTGTCGCGACGGCGGCACGCGTACACGGTGAACTGAACACGAGATCTCTCCGCGGGAGAGTATGGCGATCGCAATGCATTCGTATAACACAATACACACACACACACACACACACACACACACACACACAAACACACTTATGACCGAGAATCGGCGAGAGATCTAAAAATAACCGAGCCGCCCTACAATGTTATTACTATTATTATTATTATTATTATTATTATTATTATTACTTCATGCTGCGCGCCTCGACAGCAGCCGCGGCTCGTCGATCGGTCGAGACATGTAGTGCCGGCGTCATAATAATAATATTAAACTGTAACTTATAGACTATAGGCATTGGCGGATATTTGATTGAATTTTAGGAGGGGAGCTTAAATCTTTCTTTGCGTTGTTACAAAATATAGATACCTATTTAATACTTTGAAAAATGTTCAATAATTTTTGGGGGCTACGCCCACCTCCCAAACACCCCCCAATCCAGCCTGTGGCTATAGGAGCGGGGCTAGGTAAATTGAATCCGAAATACCATTTTTGTGGTAAACTGAGTCCCGAATTAATTTCCAAAAAAGCACATTTTCCTTCTCACTTTTACAGGCTTAATAGACTGTCTGTTATGTTAAAAAAACTGGCATGGTTAAAAATGTGCTTTTTTTGTTTTTAATATCTAATATAACTCACTACGTTATACATACAAATCACAATTAATTATATATAATATATAATATACAAATTCAAGTCAATTTTTTTTTTTTTATTATTTTTATTATTAGTTACTATTTATAGTTATTATGTACATGGTAAACATTTATTTGATATACTCTTAGCGAATTCAAATCTTGATATTTTTTGCAAATCGGTAATCGACAATCACTAATTGTTGACTAGTAACTACAAAGTACTCATTGAATGTAGAGACTTTATTTTTATATTTTTAAGTAGGTAGATTGTCATTATTTATAATTTATAAATTATTTTTTCGAAAAATATTATTACTCGGGACTCAATTTACCAAGCACGTTTAAGTTTTCCGGACTCAATTTACCTAGTCCCAATATCCATCCAATTATTTGGGACTCAGTTTACCACTCCCGAAAGAAGCTTATTGTTGTGGCATTGTTCGTCTGTATTTTACTGACGTCGCCTTCGATGAGAATATCGCGAGTCTCCGTCTCGACGGTCGCATGAATAAATCTAACGAGATAGGTATACACCGGTCAAATCCGTTTTTGTTTTCATAATAATAAGCGTAACTCACGCGCTTAGTAATATCGGCAATAATATCATGTTATTTTACTATTAAGTCCCTGCAATTTCCAAACTAAACTTTTAAATTATAACTTGGCCACTTAGGCATTTTAAAATTAAAATATAGAGTCATTTTGTTTTTACAGTACACAATATTGGTACATTACACCAAATACTTGAAAACATTCAACTACTTCTTTGCCGCGCGATTAGATGGTTGTTATAAAGACTAGTGAAATTGTTTTACCTAAGTAATATTAATTTAATCGATAAATAATGAGATAATTCTGAATATGAATCATAGTGTAATAGTGTAACCTGTTTCAGGCGGAAACAGTTTCTATTAAGACAAAACTTAGACAGTTAAGTGCTTTTATAAATAAGATAATAAATTAATATTAATAATGATTGTCTCATAGGTATGACAAATGTTGACATGTCTAAATTACTTTAGTACACTTTCTGATATGATCTCACAGTGAAATTATTAATTTCTTTACCTATAATTAAAAGTTTTAAATTTTTTTCTAACACATTCAACATCAAACATATCTAAAAATTGTAAAAATATATTCTTAATTTATCTAATTTATTCTCGTATATGCATTTATATGTATAATAATGAGAAAATTAATTTTAAATTTAGTTTTATAGTACATTGTCTTATAAGACACATTCATGGATCACTTATATTGTACAGTGAAATGTTATACAGATATGAAATACTAGGTGCCCTCATATTTAATTATTAAATTGTTTTTTTTTTTTTTTGAAAAAGTATTCTTTTAATAAGTATTAAATATTTTTTATAAAATGATTAATCATAATATTATTTACATTTTGAAGAATGGATGCTAAAATGATTAACATACAGAAATTTACAAATTAATTAAATTAGTAAAATTAGGTATTAATTTAAAGATTACAAGTACTGATATAAACAAGAACTTAATATAATACACAATAAAATTTAAATGTTGAAAAAAATAAAAATAATATGAGTTTAATAATAGGAACACTCAAAATATAGTATTAAAACAATGAAACACTGTACCATTGTCCATTGCTCAATTTTAACTACTTTAAGCCCTGTAATGATTGGTACAGCTAATAATAAAATAACCACATAAATACCAAATATTTATTAATAATACTCGTATAATCAAATTATTACCAAATAATATTTCATGATTTAACCATAAAAACGTCAAAAAATAATTAATAATATAAAATAATGGTACTGTATGAAAATATTTTTATAATAATTAACATTCATCAAAAACTAATATAATTATGTATAAAAATCCCAGGTTCTAGGAATATTGTAATAATATTGCAAATTGTCAGTCATCACGACACTGAGCACATACAAGGTGGATTTATAATAATAAATATATATATATGAATTTAAATTACAGCACCGAACCGCATTTAAGCAAAAGAAAATTAACATCTATAACATACTAATATAAATTTAAAAAAAAAATATGTTTTAAAAATATTATGTTCCTACTAATTAATTTAACTCTATTAACACTTAAATTTAAGCTTTATAGCTTATAAAAATTCCTATTCTTACACTGATTGGTTAATCAACAATTAACAATTATTATTATTTAATAATATATTAAAATACAATTAATAAAATATATAATATATTAAACTAAATACAATATGTTTGTAAATTATTTTGATTATTTGATATTGTTCA
Organism: Melanaphis sacchari; assembly: GCF_002803265.2. Classification (NCBI taxonomy): domain Eukaryota; kingdom Metazoa; phylum Arthropoda; class Insecta; order Hemiptera; family Aphididae; genus Melanaphis; species Melanaphis sacchari. The sequence goes on from NW_020270834.1 coordinate 762,389, forward strand.
AAACTTGAGTTTCTAAGTAGTCTTCTATTTATTAGTCCTGAAAAAAAAATAATAAAAGCATTAAATAAAAAAAATAAATAATATTACAAAAACTATGATCTTTATTTATCACTAAGGAATTTAGTTGAGTAATATTTCTATCATATTTATATCAAGTGAAAGAATAAAGATTCTCAAATGTGAAAAAATCATTTTAGGAAATATCATTAGACCAGCCATCAATAAACCATGGTAAATTATAATAACAACATTGAAACATGGAAATTTATACAAGATTCTGAATTATAGTTTTTATAAAGAAAAATAATTTAATTACATTATAGCATATTAATAAATCAGGTTATATATTTTAAATCAACTTTAGAGTTTAAATGTGTAAAAAGTTAAGAAAGACATTAAAATATACTATTATAATAATAAATTTATTAAAATTTAAAAAACTAATATGTAATATAAATATATTAAAATTTTTCAGTAAACTCCCATAATACAATTAAAAGTTTATAAAGGTAAGTTTTTCTTTCAGTGTCTAGACATATTAGTGATAGTTATGCTGTTACACCATTCGCTACATTGAGAACAAAATGAATACATTTTTTTAGCAATACTATTACTTACTTAGATTTTTTGGATTTAGTTGGTTTAACATCCGATTCCAATAAACCATCAACACAGTCAAATCTATTTACAAACATGTTTAATATATTAAATCATATGTTTAGAATAAAATATTAAATATAATAAAAAGTATAAGCACATTACCTCTGTTTCTTTGATGGCATCTTAGAATCACTTTTTTTTTCATTCCATAACGTTTCTGTTGAAGAACATTGATTTTGAAAACTGGCTTTACCGACATCCATGAAATATCTATTATTATCTTTTTCCTAAAATAAAACTCCATTTATTATAAATATATAAATATGTTACATTTTAATGAACTTTAAATTATTTTAATATTTAATTTTCTGAGTAGTGCTCAAAACTTAAAGTATTTGCATTTTTTTCTAGAACATTCAATTACAACAGAATAAGCTACAAATTCATTTCATGTTATAATGAGTTGATATAATTTTCAAATCTTCAATTGATAAACTCATTTTTAATTAATAATAACCAAAATATTAAATTAATTCTTCAACAAATACATTATATCACACTTAAAATCATTAAGAAAGAAAAAATATATTTAATTATTAATCAAATAAGATTAGATCAGAAAATTTGTTCAATAACACCATAAAATCATTCAAGTATAATAATAATATTTAAGGCAAAACTACTATTTTACAGTCCGCTATTTTTAAAAACTTAAAAAGTAAATTTATGATAAATTTGTTTCACAAACAATATATTGAGTGATTTTATATTTTGAAAAATTGGATGCAATGGTAATGACAGTTAAATAATGATTGATGATAGTACTATACTATCTTTACATAAGTAATTCATTCAACCTATTACTCATTATTTCAAAACAAATTATCATTTTAAAAATAATTTTAATTCAATAAAAAAACCAACATTTATCTAAAAAAATGTAACCGTTACTTTTTAAAATTAGTTTTTATTCTTATAATGACAAGATGCAATTATAACTACTTAATTCAAAACAGAATATTTTTAGCACTACTTCAGAACATAAAAATCAAATTTTAGATGAGTAGTATACAAATTGTTAACTATTAAAAGTTGAAATGAATAGAGCATAATGGAGTGATACTGGAATACTCCACGAAATGTTTGTCAACTAGTATGCTTACTCTAATACTTGAAACTAAAGACCAGATTAAATGTGTTCACATATAAATACTAGGTGTATGAACTATATTCAGTATTAATAATGTCTGCATTTCAAATCGAACTAATCACATAAACCAAATTTTATTTTACATATGATTGCATACTTTGAGAGTTGAGGCATATTTTTTCATTAGTGCATATGTTTATATTTTGGTAAATAATCAAATATATTCATCTCTAAATTCTGGATATTGGATTTTTTATTTCTTAACTATTCACAAAAAAAAATAAATAAATTAACAATTATTATTGATTAATTATTTGATAAGAGAAATTAAAAATTAATTTCTTAAAGTTCTATTAAAATTATTATTTTAAATTTAGCTTTGTTATGCATTACAAAGTTAATCTGTTATTTCATTATTGTTTAAATTATTTTAATTTGTTAAAAAAAAAATTTTCTTTTATTTTGAAGTATTTTGTTAACTAACATTTTTTGATATTAAATTTGCATCATACTTATCAAATTTTAAATACATATAATGTTGGTCTATTTATAAATACTTGTTCAAAATTCAATTTTTAGAAATTTAAAATATTCCTAGTAATATTCTTCTTTGAGACATGAAATTAGAAATTATATCAAAAGTATATCTAAAGGAATACAATTTTTTAATATTAAAGTGATAAAAAAATATTGTTTTGTAACAACTTAAAATTATGTAAAAGAAATATTTTCAAAACTGTTTTCTTAAATAATAAGTTCAGTGTTAAATAAATCACCTTGTAAGTTAAAAGTCAGATAAGATAAGCAACTAATTTACAATTACATCCAACTAAAAATAAAATATAATATGAAACATTTTTTTTTTAATATACTTAAAGATATATATTCTTAAAATTAATTAAATATTAAAACCAGCAGCGAAGCATAAAAAGAGATGAGAGAGAATATAAATACTTATATTCATACTTCAGTATTATTGACAAAATATCTAATTTAATAAAAACAAATTTGTTAAATGTATCAATCGAAAATACTGATTTTATTGAGTTCTCTTTTCTAACTAGTAAATAGTGATTTAGTAATTTAGTAAGGGATTAGTATAATGGGTTTAATGCTACACAAGGTGCTATAATATTTTTTTAAGATATATCTTAGAGGTCTCCAACCTACGGCTCGCAGGTCTGTACAGTACTGTCCAGCTTTTAAGCCAGCCCACCAAGTTAATTGATGTTTTGAAAATATTATTTATTTATCAATAGTATTTCCAAGTAAAAGAAAAATAATAAAACCTTAAAATAAAATGAATAATTTTTTGTTAATCGTTGTAGATTGTGTTATCTTGTTTAAGGCGGCGATCGTTATCGAAAAAAAAATATTTATTTTACTAAAACCAAAATACTTCTTTTTTATTCTCAATTTCATTACCACTCTATTCCTTTAAAAAATTTTACCTGCAATGCCAAAGTGTATCTTAGATATTGCCCTCCATAAAAAGGTTAGAGACCTCTGATATATCTCATTATTGATTTAAATATACTTTAGGTAAGCAACTCCAATGTAATTACTTATCACTCATTATTTTAACTTAGATTTGATTCACTGTTGGTGCATAGTAGCAGAAGACAAGTAGATACTTATTTTCCACCTTCTTCTGCAGCAATATGATACTAATAAACCAAATCCAAATTAAAATATGTATATTATGTTTCATCATTTCATCTATGCTCATGCTTACCAATAGCTATTTTTATTAAGTTGATTGTTATTCATCGACCATACTTAAATACAAGTTATTTTACTATTTTATCAATATTTTACATTAATGTAATGAAATCTTCAACAGCCATAATCAATTAAATAATTATCAATAAGTTATATAGCTATTCACATGAACATAAATTTAAGCTTATTAAAAAAAGACCAATACATGTTTCATTTTAAATTTGATTGATCGATTTCTTTTTTATCAGAAAATATTAAAACTTGTTTACTCATTAAGTCTACCCAAGGTTCCCCACTAATTTAAATACATGCTTAAATTAAATTAACTCTATGTAACTAACATTATCTTCACGTAAATGTGGATCTTCATTAAGTGATTGTTGTTTAGATAAAAGTATATCATTCTGATCACAATAATTATTGGCAATGAAGACATCAGGACTTTCAGTAGAACAAGACATTTTTTTTTTCAACAACTCAATCTTATCCAACCTAAAATATAAAATTTTAATCAATTAATATCAAAATAATTCAATGTTTGAAAAAATATTTAAATAATATATAGTTGTTTGCAAATTATAATCAACTAAAGAATAAAAAATACAAAAATATTTTTAAAAAGTATTACAATACAATTAAATCTTAGATAATATCAAGGCTGGACTATTCACAAATGGTTTAACTTTTTAAATAAAATAAGATAAAGTTTAAGTTCCAAATTACAAGTAAAAATAAATTTTATAAATTAAATAGATAAAAAAGTAATTTTTCTTAGAAAAAAATCAGTTACATTTTTTTTTTTTTTAACTAAATATTAACAAAATGTAAAAACAAAAAAAATATATTTAAAAAATAATATATACAAAAGTAATTCATAGAAATAATAAAAGAAAGGGAGGCTGTATAATGATAGAATCCTATTAATAGAAGTTATTAATTATTTAGATTTATTTTTCAAGGGATATACCTTCAGTATTAATTTAAATATTGAAATGATAATATTGTTACTGAGAATTGAAACTTATGCATTTTGATGAAATTTTAATTTTATATCAATATGTATATAAAGTTATTATCATAATTGTTGATTTAATCTGTTTTAAACTATAAATTATGCATTCTACATTTTTTTAGCAATCTACACTTTGTTATTTATAAATTATAATACATATAACATTCAAATATTTCTGATTTTTTTTTTTTTTCTATTAAAACAATAATTTACACTAAATAGTAACAAAAAATTAACTTAATATGACTTTATAATAAATTAAGTTATAGTAAGTGTATACCATGAAAAAGGTACTTTTAAAATGTAATTTTTAACTTGTCTTTAATGCCTAGCCTTGGATTATAGTATGCTCGATTGTTACAAATCATCATAAAAAACTTGTGTAATTATAATCAAATAATATGTTAAAACATAAAAGCATTAATAACTATGTATAATAACTTATTACTTATCGTATATAACAGCATTTACGCCTAATTTTTTGAATTTATTCACTACATCTTTACAATTATTATCATCTCCCCAACAGAAAAGAGCGAGTCCAGCCTGTTTGACAATATTTATTTGTAATGGATCACGCAACAAATCTTCAGAGTGAACATTTACTCCCTAAATAGATGTAAACAATATAATTCTAAAATAAAACAATCTTATATTTATAACTTAAGTTATACATAAATACAAACACGAGTTAAATAATAATTATTATCATTGTAAATAAATAAACTAATAAGCTTATATGTTTATTGTATATAATTTATAAGTTAAAAATAAAATCAGTAAATTTACCAATAAATCATGACAAGTAGCGTGGTAAACAGCGTTCTGAATAGAATGACATCTAGGATCAGCATATGTAGGGTACCGCACGGTAACACCTTGAGTTAAAAACAATATAGGATATCTATTTTGCTTCATTTTAAGCCTATAAAATTATTAATCATAAATCATAAAATATTTTTTACATGTATTTTATTGTTTATAAAGCACTTTTTTATGTTACTAAATAAATTGGCTATTTGTTTTATTAAATGTGATATAATTGTTAATACACTTTTCATTAAAATTAGTAAAATATTTTTATAAAAACATGTTCTATTTCAAAAAAATATTTAATTCTGAACTATAAAGGTTTTTTGAATTTTGTTACAAAATTTCAGAAAAATGAGGTTATCAGTATTATCGCAGACAAACAAAATTAATAATAATAATATATTAAACCTTAATTTTTTCTTCGATTTTATTTTTTTATTTTTATTACATGCACAAAAATGAAACCTTTAAATGACATTAAAAGTAACAGAAATGCTATTGATTCTTAAAAAAATAAGTTAAAAATTATAGATATTACTTTTTAAATTGGATAAAAGTACAATAACTTACATGGTACAGACATCAGGATGAAAACAAGAAAACACAATACTTCGTGATCCTGCAAATTCAAATGTGGTTTTAAGTATAGTGTCAACAAATAAATTCATATCGAATGGGTTGTCGAGTTCATATGTTCCATCCTGTAAATTTAATAGCCAATTAAACATAAAACACATACAATTAGTGTCAACTAAATATTATCTTAATACAATCATTATATTATAAACAATATTACAATATTATCATATAAAAGTTATATACATAAACATAGTAAAAATAAATAATAACCTGAAGTTTCATTGTCCATTTCAACTCAATATTAAATCCAACATTGATATCGACATCTGTGAACGCTTTCTCAAGCTTCGGAAAAGGTTGATAATCATTTCTAATGTCATTTAGAAAGTGAGTTTTTGAAAGTGTATAAGGTTCTTTAACATGATAAATCTGTAAAATAATTATAAAACATAAGAATTTATAAAAGACAATTATAAATCTTAAATTCATTATAAAATGGTAAAGCATTTTTTAGCAGGCATTTAGTCTCATAGCGTAATTGTGCATTATGCATAAATGTATCCTATTTTTAAATATAATCATGTCGTATAGAATTCCTACATAGGGAACACTATACTCAGTTAAAAAGTGTACAACATAAATTTTTAAAATTTGCTGGATTCACACTGAATATTTTTCATTCAAATATATATTCAATACTTCTAATACTAAAAGATTTATAACTGATTTATTAATTGAATATAGACATGTTTGAAATGTAAAGTTTTTATATACTTTGTTAATCGGTATCACAAACTTTACTTTTCCTAATAAATTTTGTATTTCTCCAGTACAATACCTGTTTTCAAATTTCTTTCTAAAAATATTATTGTGTGTTGATTGGTACAAATATGTACATAAGTTACAGTTTGTTTATGTTTAAGAGAACATTATACCACTTGTGTGTGTTGTCTTTTTTTAACCAGAATATATCACAACAGATGTTTAGCAGTTACAATTTTGTATTGTAGTTCTTAATATTAAAGTGAATTGATTTATTATGAAACTTAAAGGTAAGAACATTATCTGCATTTTCTCATTAGTTTTTAAACACTTTTTTATTTTTAAGCAAATTATGAACATTAATACAACTATTGTAAAAAATCCAACTAGAGAACACAGATTATGTTCTTACCTTAAGTTTCATAAAAAATCAATTGAGTCTAATAATAAAGTTTAAAAATACAAAATATTAACTACCAATCATATATTTTGATATATTATGAATTAGTCATCATATTATCTTAAATCATAATTACAATGTATTTATTAAAATTAGGCAGGTAAAAAAATAATCTACCTTATTTTTATTTTAAAGCTAGTAACATTTTAGTAAAAACTGTGTTCCTATAATTTAAAATTATAACAAAACCGCATTTATGAAACAACTTTAAATACTTACTATTTTTTATTATTTATACTTTTTTTATATTGTATCATTTTTATTATTTTTTTTTTTTTTTTTTTTTTTATGACAAACTATAATTTTAACTTCTTATTCCAAAACAGAATATTTTTTGGAGCACTAGTATGTACAAAAATTAAATATTTTGAGTTATAAGTATTTAAAGTATAGGTAACTAGAGTAAAATATTAGCATAGAAAAACATGCAAAATAAAACACTGGGCGCTGAAACTCTGGTTTTTAAAACTTTAAATACATATAACTTATAAGTAACTACTTAAAAATAACTTATTAACTACTTGTTCAAAACTTGTTTCATATAGATCTAAATAATAAAAATAATACTCTGCTTTTAAGTAAGAAATTAAAAATATATATCATCATTAACAACAGTAAAAATTAAAAACAAATAACAATAAAAAAACAAACAAATAATATTAAAAAATATTTAAAAAACATTTTATAATTTTTGAAATAATAAGTAATATGTAATAATGCATACACATTTAAAATAATTAATTTTAGATAATTACTTTTAGCTTTTGTAATTGTTCGAAAGAAAAATCTTTCAACGGAATTTGAACCATTTCAACTTCTTCAGCTAACACATTTGTTTTTGATTTTGTTGCCATTGATACTACAAAATCATGATTAATGATAGGTACCAAATCTTTTGTAAGTTGTACATCAAACTCAACTAAATCAGCTCCTTTATTTGCTGCCTCTTTTAGGGATGCTATTGTATTCTCACGAATATGTGAACAACTACAACAATTATAATTAAAATTAACAATAACATTTTGTTTTTAAATTTTCATTCATAAGTGATAGATAGGTGCATTAAAAATATTATAAAAATTTATGAAAAAACAATTTAAAAAAAATTCAGACCATATTTTAAGCGCAAAAAATGCAAACATGGTTTGAAATTTACAAATATTAAAATTATCTCTAGTGATAACTATATACTTCATACTTAATATAATGTAAAATAAAAACTCACTCGGATAGAATTTGTTTAAATGATGAACCTGATCCCCTGTGTCCAATATCTAGTGGGAAATGAGAATTTTTCCAATCTGTCAACCTCAAATGTTCTAAAGTGCATTTGATATCTTTTGTTGGTTTTATAATCAAATAATCAACTGCAATTATAAACATAAAAAAAGGTTAATACAACATGAAATAACTATTAGGACAGATTAATTCATTTACTTTTAAGTTCTCCTATTGGCCTATGACGAACACTGGTGATAGGAGATATAATAATTCCATTGCTATATTTCATATTACTTGGTAGAATGTGAGTAAAACCAATATGATAAGGAGGTTCTTCAGAAGATTCTTTATGCAGATAAAAATCAAAAAGATACCCCTATAAAAATTTAGTAAATATTCTGATTACTATTAAAAACATAAATTAAATAATGATTTTGAAAACAATATACATACAACACAACTGAAATTGTACATTTTTGTTTGAAATAAATGAAAAATATTTTCTTGCATAATAGTACCAAACTGATTTTGATGCTTAAAACTATAACCACCAGGAATATCCTAGAATTATTCATCACATAAATTAATAATATTAGTAAACTAATTATGTAAATATATTTATTTAAATACCGTATTAATTTATTAAAAAATGTAAAGCTGCTGAAGACTAACAATAATTAAGAAGTAAAAATGTCATATTTATACAATTACATATTATACAAATGTTTGTTAAATAAATTTCTTAGTAATATTCTCATACCAAAAAATGTCCATATAGGTTAATTTCGCACATAATTTTAAAAAACAACAAAAATCTTTAAAATGTATAGAGAATAATAAAATTACAATATTAAAATATATTAATTCGTAAACATAAAGTGTAATATATATATTTAATAAATTTCAATTCTTAATCGTGTCTTTAAAGTTTTATTTTAAGTGATTTTAATACTTATTTAACAATTTCAGTAAATAGTCGAATACTTAAAAGTTTAAGTACAAATTAATCCAATTTTTTTTTTTTTTTTTAATTTAACTATGAAAAATTACCAATATTAAAGTCTAAATATTTAAGTATAATCTGTTTTATAAGTCAACTTATGGTAAACTTTTGCAAAATCCTTTAAAAAATATATTTACCACATATTCTACATATGGCCACCCAAATTGTTTCTGAATATAATCAGTTCCATGTGAACTTGAATCTTCAAGTATAACATTACTTATGTTAGGAGATGAGTCCCCAGAATCAGCTGACAGTTTAGAAGACAGAGGTACAGGTGTCATTTTTACACTAACTAAATTCTAGAAAGTATAAATAATATTCTTAGTATTCAAACTAATCTATTTTATACAATAATTTACATACCATTTTACTTTGTAGATTAGATTTCCAAAATGTAATAGGAGTATCAAATAGTTTAAACTGAATAGCACATTCTGTAGTCAAAAATCCTTTGCTTATTTTATTTTTATCATTCATACCGTACATATCACTCTGTAGTGCATAATCACTGGTTGATATTTGAGTTTCTAAGATTATTATATTTATTATTTTTTTATATTTTACTACTTTTATCAAAATAATTAATATACCATTTTGTACACGTCTAGGTTCTGGTTGAGACTCCCATGAATGAACAAATATATGTTTTTGTGTCACAAATTCACCATCAGGTTCTACTATATATGCCATGAAATAACGAAAAAATATTTCTTTTTCTGGTGGCAAATGTACAGACCCAGTCCATATACAGTATTTTCGACTAAAAATAACATTAATTCAATTGTATTAGTTATAATAATAAAATAAATTACATAGGTTGTTTATTATAAGAAATAATATATAATTTAACATAAACAAACATAATTAATGATTAATAAACATGTTACATATTTATAAAAAATAAAAATACTTAATTACAATTAAATTTCAGTAATAATTTAAAAATTATTACTTGTAATGTATTTTTATCAAATTTAAAAAGATTTGATGTAGTTCTGTAATAGTTTAATATTAAATGTAGAACTATAAACATCATGCTTCATAAAAAAATAAATAAAATAATATAAAGAGTAAAAAAATGTTTTGATTATTCACTGCTATTTGCAGATAAGTGAAAACTTATCAGTATATATCTAAGTTCATTTACTTGATTAACAAGTCATTACAATACTATGGAAAAAATTTGCTTATATTTTTATTTTGAACGTGGTCTAATATTGTCTCGTTATAGAGTTTGAAGTACTATTAATAGTAAATTTGATTATGATGTGGGGAAGATTTTAATTTTAGTAAATTAAATTTTGAAAATTTCCAAGAATAAAATTTAAATCTATCCAGTTTCTAATTCAAAAATCATCAATAAAAACCTGTATAGTATATTTTCAAAAATATATAATTTCACTAAATATAATTATATGGAATTTGATTAATGTTTAATACAAGTATTAACATATTTTTTTCCCCCAAAGTTAAATTTGACTCTAAGATTTTTCAATATAAAGAAAATCCAATCAAAATTATGGGTAGAAGTGAAAATTTAACCATTTCAGATATTTGAAGGTAATTAGATAGCCGATTAAAATATTATACCTATGTTAACATAATCATTATTTAAGAACAGTATTTTGATAATTATAATCAACTTATTTTTTTCTTATACGTATCACATTTGTATTACTCAGAACAAACGCCTTGTTTACTTCCCAATCGCCTAGGGTTGAGCAATTACCAGATACACAAATATATTGTCCAGTTATTGTTTCAGCTTCAACAGTGAATGTTTTAAGTATTGACTTTTCCATTTCGTTCGATGATTTTGGTACTGAATGAAACTTTATATCTGATGAATTTTTAGCGCTTGTTTGGTCTTGTTCAAACCATTGTTGCATATTATCCAATATCTTCTACATATCCAACAAAATTTTAAAGGACATTTAAAAAAGTGCATTTAACATTGATATTTAATGGTTGTTTTAATATATTTAATAGGGAAATTAAAAACTTTTTATGATTTAAATAATGTTGTAAGAGCTAAAATAAATAACTAATAGTGAAGCTAATAATATTAATAATGAGAGGAACAACATTTAAAACTTATAAATACCAAAATAATTAATAACATAATGTAGAATATAAATTACAATTTAAAAACTATTTTATTATTTATTTATCTGGTAAAAATCTAGTTGAATTCAATTTTTTTGATTTTAACTTCTTATATATACTATTTATACATTATAAGTTTAAGTCATGATTAACGCATGTCCTATGTGAAAGTGATGACTATGAGGGAAACATAACAGATTGTATTTAGCCGCAATGAACACGCTACACTGTAGCACAACAGCATGGTCAAAATACTTGTATTATAATAATCACAAAAATCCACAGCATTCACATAGAACGTAGAGTAATATTTAAAAAATACAAACAATAATAGAATATTTATGCATATGCTTGTCATATAAACAAAAACTTGTATGAACTTAATATTTTTTTTTAAAACTATAATCATGTTTTAATTATTTATCTTAAGATGATTTATATCATTGGAGTTCTTAAATTTAAAAAAAAAAACATTAAATAGTACAATATACATCACAAGTTATGTTATAATATTAGTTGTCCATGAAGAATATTCACGATGTACAACATAAATACATAATACCTACCAACATACAATTTTAAAATACTAAAATTACAATGAATTAATCACCCTTCTAACCATGGTACACTATGGAAATATAAAACATTTTAAAATTCTTTAAGAGAAATACATTAAACATAGAACAACGTGGTCCTTACTGTTACCTCAAGAACAATGTCCAAGTCTGAATGATGGAATGATTTCGTAATACTAACACGTCGGTAGGTTTTTAAAAATGAGTAAGATGACGGACTTCAACACGTCTTGTGCCGTTTAGCATGTATTTTAAATTTTTGAATGAAAATATAAAAACCGAAAACATTACCTCCGGCTTCCTTTTAACAGCGTCGTCTGTCTCGTATGTCTTCCGTCACGATTTGCCGATAACTTGGAAAAGGAGGGAATGGGCGACACCCGCACTCGACCAAATGATACGCACGTCGTCGTTGTCGTTATTGTTTTCCGATAAACCCAACGCACTCTGGCCTTATCGTGAGATCGTCGAAATTCGGTTGTACTGCCAGAGGAACGAGACGACACTTGGGTAACACACCGTCTCGACAACGAAGTACTTGAAAGATATCAAAAAGACGTATGATTTTTAGTCGCAGTATTGCGAAGAATGTCTATTGAACGAATCAAAACGATTATAATTTTATTTAACTTGAGTTCGAAACGGCACTAGGCATTTGACTACATCAACGGAGACGTGTGCGATCGCTATTATCACTTTCATTATCGTGGTAGCAGTTATTTCTTATCGATCGGTAACACCACTCCGCGCGTAATCCTACCAACCGATTGGTCCCATTGTAATCACGCGATGAGGAATTTCATAGATAATAATTATTAATTATGTATTATAATATTATAATATATATTATTAATTTATTATGCAAGTACTTCTGAGTCATGCACTCTGCCAGTCATTTGAGTTTTTGTAGAGGACGGAAGTCTCAAAAGCAAACTATAAACTAGTTTATTTGATAATTCTTTACTACAAAAACGTTTTCATTTTCAAGTATTTATGGTACTTATTATAAGGAATAGGTAATACATAAAATAAATTATATGTTATTTTGTTGGTCAGTTTTGTGATTCGTGTTTAAACGTTAATTAACACCGCAGTATTATAGTAAGCTACCAGTATAATAGGTTAATACTCCACAGTATTTGATACCATCACAAAAACTTGCTGATTATTGTTATTGTTGATGTACCTAATGTTGTTATTGTAGACTGTGGTGTCTAAAATCACGCATAGTATTATGATTTATACTGAAGCCTCACATTTCTATACTAAAACCTAATAAACCAGATTCATAAACTAATTTTTATTATTTTTATACGTGGACATTTTTAATTATTTTTCTTTATAAATGAATATTAAAATAATGAAATATACTTGTAATCAAGTCATCATTAAACTCGTGTAAATAATCTACTTACTTTTTAATAAAAGTCTGTATAGACAAGAAGAGGTACGAAAGATAAATAAACAATACTACAAAAGTGATTTAATAGCACAAAAATTCATTCTGTATTTCTTAGCACTAATTGTTATACATGTAAGGTTTAAAATATGGCAAAGTAAAAAATGAATAGTTTTACTAAAACAAATATTTAGCAAAAATATATTTTTAAAAGTTAGAATACAAGGAATAATTAAAAGTACAATCCAATATAATAGAACTTGGTAAAATCATTTTCATAATTTATCGACTGAAGTTAGAATCATCCTTAGTTACAATGATTGCATTTGATTTCAACCCACAAACACTGAGAAGAGTTCTGTTGAATTTTATATTGATCTTGAAAAATAAAATTTTATTTAATATATTATTCAGAGTTCCTTTGTTACCTATTGGCTATTATATATTATTTTTTTATTGGTTGTTAATATTGATAATGGAAGAATAATATTAAGAATAAATACTGTAGTATTACATTATTGTAAGGATTCAAACAATATATTGTATGTATTAAAAATGAAAAATCTATTCTTTTACTATAGTCTATAAATATTTAATACTAAGTTAAAAATTATTTTTATTGTAGCTTATTATTTATTTCCCAAAATTAAAATAATTAAATCTAGATTTCATAAAATAATTGTTTTATTTTTAATAAAATTAAATAAATATTACAAAATTAAATTTAAAATTTAAGTTTTATATACTATTAAAATACTTTAATATATAATATATAACTTATTCCTGTACTACAAAAACATCGTAATAATTTAAAATTTATAATAAACACTTAGAATCTATAACATAGTTGATAAAAACACCCATATGTAAAAAATACTAAAAATATCTGAACATTAGGTGGTTGGGATATCTATGATATTCAAAGTAAGATTGTAATACCGCTCACCACTATATAGCTTACTGTTATATTTTTGTAAATGTTAGCAGCAATGTGTTTAAATAATATATTTAATACATAAAATGCTATGTAATACCTTTTGATTTTTAGAAAAGTGTATAATATATTTTATTTTTTACATACATTTCCTAAACATTTTTTATTATAACTAGGCATTTCATAAATTAAGAAATCACCAACCTAGCACACAAAAAAATACTTATTACAAAGTACTTATTTAATATTACAGAATATAATACATAAAAATAAAACAAAAACAAAATAATTTGTGATTTGTATGGGTAGTACACAGTTATTAATTATTATTAAAAAATACAATACACTTTTTTTTAAATTTTGCTAAGACTAAATTATTATTATTAAAAATATCCTATTATTACAAAAAAATAAAAATATATTTAATACCTATGTTTAGCTTGATAAAAAGTAGTTAAATTAATTTATTACAACACTATAAATTAAGATGACATTTCGAATTGCAATGAATTAGGTGAAGGTACATTTATCATATGTTAATACTGATTACATGGATTTAATGCATAACCTATACATTGTTTGGCATTTCATATAATAATGCTTACTGCTTAGGTAACTTAAACAATTTTATAGATTGCCGGTTGTAGTTAGTATTATAATATAAAGCTCCTAGATATTTTATAAAATACCAATGTTATACACATGGCCACTAACATAAAGTAAATATTCAATAAAGACAATATAATACCTAGATACATCACATTCAGAGTTGGGCAAAATAGTATCTAGATAACTATTCGAATAAATATATATTCGAATAAAAAATTATTAGAATGGATTTTTCACAAATATTCGAATAAAAATGTATTCGAATAATTTTCACACATTATTATTCGAATAAAAAATTATTCAGATAATTTCCAAACGTTATTATTTGAATAAAAATTATTCGGATAATTTCAAACTGTTATTATTTGAATAAAAATTATACTAGGTAGTACAAAATATGTATCATATAATGGTAATAAGATTATAATTTATAAGTCTTCTAGTTAATAATAGCATTAATTATACTGTGATAAATTAAACTAAATTAATTTTTTTAATAATTTATTAAAAATTTAATAATAATTTTATTTATTGAAATTTAAAATTTGCTATATTTATTTATTTTCATTTTTGCCAAAATTATTTATTTACATTTTTGTTATTACTATTTACTACTATTTATAATTGTTGTAATTATTACGAAATAATATTCATATTTTAATATTACTAAATTATTATTAAAAAAAATATATCAAATTCTTTACTTTCTTCTATAGATTTATATCTATATTTTATAATATTTTCATTATTATGTAATTTAAAATACATACAATGCCAACTATTTGCCTGTTTTTAATTACCAACCCTATGGTTACCCAAACAAAATTAACGAAAATTACTCAAATAATAACGTTTTGAAATTATCCGAATAATCGTGAAAAAATCATTCAAATAATAATTTATTCGAATAAAATATCATCTAAATAAAATTTCATTCGAATAACGCCCTACTCTGATCACATTAATGTATAAAATGTATGGAGCTATTTGCTTAATAATAAAACAGTACCACAAATTCATTATTATTACATTTGCCACTACAACCATAAAGGCTTCAACACTTCAACATAGATCTAGTAAATACAATAAAAACACATAATATTAGGATTACAGATTGTATGAAATTTTAAATATTTTTTTTATGAGACCGCTTTGGAATCCAAGCCATTTAATAAGACTACAAGCCCACAAATTTATTATACAATTTAATTTGTTTACTAAAAAGTTATTATTTGTTTGTCAACAATCAGATTTTTATCAGGTTCTAGTTATTTGCACAGAGAGTAAGAAATATATTGAAATATAGGTAAGATCCAAAATTAATTTTATTATACACTTATAATAATTTTATAATTATAATACATTTTTACCACTTAAACATTTTATGGACACATATTTATAAATTTACCAATATAACAATCTGTAAATTATGTTATTGGTAACTAACTTTTTAAAAATACCTACTTATTTTAAGTATTCCAAAGAGATATTTAAATGTATTTTCTAGTAAGTATTTAAATACAAATCAATTCAAGTAATATTTTTTTAACATTATCAAATTTTCTAGCCTATGATAGATTTTATTCAAAGTCCTGAATCATGGTAACAATCTTTGTATAATTTTAATATAATATAATATATGTATTAAAAAACTAAAATTATTTTAAAAACATCATAATAATTTAAAATTATCATTAATATCAAAATAATTTGTCTTTAAGGTAAAGTAGTGTAACTGTAGGATTTATAAAGCTTGTAACAAAAAAAAAAGAAACCAATAAATCCTAATTTTTATTAACCATGTTTGTCAATAATAGAAAACATGAGTGAACTGATGACAAAATCAATAATTACTAAATTGTATATTTTGTTTAACAAATAATTACTTAATTATTTAATAATTTTACTTGATTAAATATAATAGAATTAGATATTAAAATTATACAAAATTAAGTGGTTAAACTTTATTTTTAAACGTATAAACATAATTATTTTAAAAGCAACACATTTATTTTTTATAGATATACAAATAACTTTTTTATAAATTTTTAGTAACTGGAAGAAATCTACGCACAAATAGGTTTGAATAAATTAAAAATATTTCTACTTTATTAAAAAAAATATATATATATTTTATTTTAGATGTAACTTTTCAAATTATTTTTTATTTTAATTTAATTTTTATTACAACTACATTCATTCAATATGCATAAAAACTTTTCCTAACTTAAGTCATCTTTTATACAGTTATCATTAGTTGTTATAGAACACAACTTAATATATCAATCATAAAATGTTAAATTCAGCCATTCTAAATCATTAATAAAATAATTATACTTCTCAATATTGTTAAATTATTGCTACATTTGAAAATTTCTATCAACCCTGCTAGCTGCTACACCAGACAATTTCTTTATAAGTACCATCACGATACTTTCATCTACTAAAAATAATTCGGTTAGTAACATACTTTTTACTTTAAAACAATAAAATAACTTACAAATATTTTTTGTTTGCAAAAAAAGTACTAGGGCTTCTCAAAATTTGTTAAAATTTTTTAAGTACAAATGAGCTAAATGTAATAAGGATTGAGCAACTTTAGGATGGTCATTAATTAACAATGATTTTTTAATCTTAATCATTTATAAAGCCATTTCTTCGAATTCCTTTAAACATAGAGAATAATTATCATAAGTACAATAAATTCAGTTAAGAAATGAGAAAAATAATTAAAATATTACCCTAAAGTTTCCCTGATAATGACTATATGTTACTAAAAAATTGAAGACATTTTTTGATAGACAGAGTGTTTCTTCTAAGTTATAACTGATTATAAATTAAATGTTAAGGAACTTAAATGTATAATCTCAGCTTTTTGTAACATATAATCCTGCTTCATAAAAATTTTACATGCTTTATTAATTACACCATTAAAATCTCAAACAATGTTTTTATTTTTAAAACCACAATATATACAATTTAAGTTTAAAATATCCAAATATAACTGTAATATTAAAAATTAACAAAATAAAAGTGCATATTTTTTTCTGAAAGGCTAAACTACATCTAGACAGCTCTTTAAATTAATTGTTTAAATAAGTCTCTCGAGCAATCAAACGTACAGTTTATCCAGAAATTGAACAATTATCTATATTTGTAAATGAGTAGTCAATAATAGTTACCTATATGCTTTCGGTAATTTTTACAAAGAATGAAAGCACAATTGATATAATTATTAAACTATTAACACATCATAGAATTCAGTAAGTTACTTAAAGTCTAGAAACAGTATTTAATTCTATATTCTTGCAATTTAAAATGTTATTTTTCATAGTCTAAGCATTTGTTATATAAAAATTTACTTTTAAAATTTTAACAATCTCAATAATTTGATAAAAAATTCAATTATGTTTTAGATTAGTGATATACCTATTGTGTATACTGTATAGTGCTGAATAGATAAGTTACTGGAGTATAACTCTAGAGCGCTGACACTAGACTACTGAGGACCCATTAAACTGTATATTAAAATACAAAAACTAAAATAATAATGTGTAAAATTTGTTTTAAAAAAAAAAAATGATATTTGATTTTGGTTTTATATTATAATGAAAGAATTACTAAGTTATGAAAACATAATACATTTATATTGATGTATCAATTAGAAATTAAATTGCATTTTGTAACAACTTTGATGATTAAATTATAAAAAAAAAATGTTCTACAATATGAAAAACTGTATATTGGTTTGTTTTTGATCACAGAAGGTTTTATTGACATACACAGCTTTGACTTCCTTAATTTTCTTTAACAAGAAAACAACCGAATAAATCGGAAATTCTGATCCAAAAAAAAAGTCTACAATTATGAATTTGTTTTAATATTATGTATACCAGAACTTATATAACAATCATTAAGAGTAATTACTAAAATATTTCTAAATATTGATATGAATATAAAATAAGCTTCTAAAATATATAATTCTTTTATTTATATTTAAAAGACATGAAATAGTTACAATGACAACATTTCTAATAAACTTGAATAATTCAACTCCAGTACTTAGTGATCACTATAAGACTAATTTATATTTGTTTAATACAATTTAATAATAGAATTTGTTTTTTACAATACTTTTAGTGTCAGTAGAATCATAATATCAATCTTAGAGATTGAAATAAAATTGAACCTAACTTTAAATATAAAGACCATAAGAATTGCTACATTATCTGTTATTGCCAAACAGTATTGACATCCTGTGTAGTATGAAAAAAATTTTTAACAGTTCAGTGGCGAGGCAAATATTTATTTATTATTAAGAAAAATTTTTTGTCTTAAATAGATTCATTAACACCATTATGCATACTATTAAATTCATTGCAAACAAATAAATGATCGACTATAACCAATGCTTATTAAACTGTCATTAAACATTTGGTGTACATTAAGTTCAATATATTTTTTAAACACCGAAAAAAAGCATCAAATTGTAAATTTAAATTAATGTAAGGTATATCCACTAAGATATGAGTATATTTATACTCATCAATTTTTTGGTCATCTTTATCACGATTTATATAATCCTGATATGTTTTAAAAACATTATTAGTTATTAAGTTTAAACGTTGAACTAATTCAAATCGATCTGGGTGACAAGATTTATATTCGATTTCGAGAGCCATGTAAAAG
Source organism: Melanaphis sacchari (assembly GCF_002803265.2). Lineage (NCBI taxonomy): Eukaryota > Metazoa > Arthropoda > Insecta > Hemiptera > Aphididae > Melanaphis > Melanaphis sacchari. The sequence continues at coordinate 782,026 of NW_020270834.1, forward strand.
ACTCGTAACCAATAATTATGCCCCGAAAGAGCGTAATCATTTAGATTCTTAGTGATCAAAGAACAGTCTTTAAGATCAACGTTTTTAAAATGATCATGAGTGGCGTCAGATTTTTCGAAGTATTGATGTTCAAAGTAGTTTCTCATGTCTCTCTCTAGATTATTCGATCCAATATTTTGCATTTGTTTTAGTATTATAACAGGAGCGTTTTTGAAATAAAACTTTAAACCACCAAATAAAATGCATGGAGAACTCTTTAAATGGTAATTCCTACACATAATTCCTTTACGTCGTTTACATTGTTCGCATAAATTCTTTAAATTGCATTTCATAATATTTTCATTGTTGAATATTATATTTTTAATTTTAATATAAAATGAGTCGTTTTTATAAATAGGCTGACCACAAGATAGAATTATAAAAATATATATTGAATCACTTATATATTATATTTATTACTTCTGCGAGATGTGACAAATGGTCGTTGATTGTCTTACGCTGTGTAGACAAAGTTCTGGTGATGAAGTAATATCGACGCGAACCGAAGAGGTAATAATTGTTCAGTTCTGCAATAATTATTATAATTCAGAATACAATTCGTACTGATTATAAACAATGTACAATAAAATAATTTCGATTTGTAAATATAATATATTAATTTTCTTTTATTTCAATTTTCATTTATTTCTTTTAAGAAAATATATTACGGTCAAATGTAAACTATAATGTATGAAACTTAAAGCAATTGTGTCATAGAAAGAAACCAATTCATATTAATTTCAATACAGTTATACAAATACTTGATTATTATTAAATATTAATCGAAGCATTATTAAATTTGTCAAGAAAATAAATAGCACAGGATTTAACTATTTTTTCTATTGAAGAAAATATACATGTATACAAATATTTGCTATTGTAGAAAATACATGTAACAAAATGAAGAATATAAAATACTTATTTTTTAAATTTTTTTTCTTTTAATGGGCCCAAAACAATCGTTGGTACAGAACTAAGAAATTCTAGTTGCGGCACTGTATGTAATGCTTATTAATAATATATATGATTCTATTAAATTTAAAGTCATAAGTTAAATTTTCATATTAAAAAAGTAGTTATCATTACTTATCACTTCCACAAATATTTAATTAAAATAATTATGGGTAGTAGATGAATCTATAACTGGGATACTTAAGTTTATTTTCTAATCATTCTCATACAAAAAAAAAACAATAGGCAAAAACTTCAAAAAAAAATTTTAAATCACATTTCGACTGCCATAAGACCACCGGCGACCATAAATGGATTTTGTTTTATATTATTAACATTTCTTAGGCACTACAAAAATGCAACAAAATAATGAGCGTGGAGTAGCGATAACAATTACAATTTTTTTGAAATAGGTAGGTTATATATTTTTTTCAATTTTTCCAAATATATAGTATTTATAAATTTGAAAAAACATTGAAAATTATGACGTATACTAATATCTATTCTATTGAATGACCGCCGGCGGTCATGTGATAGTCAATGAGTGATTTTAACTTCTTAAAGATAAATAACATATAGAGTTAACGATAAAATATTAAATAATACTTAAAGAATGGGCATTTAAAAAATAAAAGACTACCCGTAATGATTATGTGCCTGTGTTTATAAATTTTGATACGCGTATAAAAATGGCTAAATGCAAGTAGTTAATACTCACGATTGGTTTCCAAAATACCGTCAACTTAACAGTAGCTGCTGTCTATGATGTCAACAATTATATTCGGTATAAAATAAAACACTTTAAGGTATTGCAATACACTTTGATTTAACAAATCATGTATATGGTCGTAAACCGAAAGCAATAGATCTCATGACTTGAGCTGGACAGTGTCTTGTGGTTTGAACGTGTCTTCGCGATGGATGACTGCTTTACTACTGGTCTTGGTCGATGCTACTCTGGTTACTGTTCACGTTCGTCGTTCTCCAAAAAATTTACCCCCAGACAGCCAACATTAAAATGTACTAAAACAGAAATCATCCGATGGTTTTTCATAATTACATATTAATAGTGTTACAACAACAGACATCATTACTGATAATGAATACACACAAATACAAAATTACCACTATTTTCTTTACACTTTTTAAATCGCACATATGTGGTTGTTGGTTATTGGCTACGGATTTTATACACGGTTCTCCTACACAAATGTAAATCGAATCATCTTTTATTTGAACTAATTGGATATTTAAATTTAATTGCCAGTAACGATAATTCCAAAAATAATCATGAATATGTAAATAGCGATAATGACGACAAAAAATTGATATGTATAAAGACACCCATTCTTGTAAATACAAATTTCATTAATATTAATTTAACAAAGTTTTTTGAGAATAAAAAAAAATCAATAAGTATGACTTGGATAATATACAGGTAGATTATAAACAACTGTACATGTTGTATGTATTAAGTAAATTTCGTTTAGTTCTTAAGGTGTATTATATACCATTAAAATATTATATATTTACTTATTCTGAAAATGTTATATTAAGTGTTTCCATTTATAATAAGGAATTTTATAAAATAATCTGTACATTTATTAAATATGGAGTAGCTATTTTAGATAATATAATTTATCCACATTGCACAGCTTGTGTGTAGTACTAATTACACCTTTGATTTTGTTATTGGTTGTATGGAGTAACTACGATTTAACTATTATAATTGTAATATATACGACGTCCCTGACGTCGGATATATACTATTGATAAGCTACGTGCAATCATGTTTTAGATATCTTAGATATACTATGATTTATTTCCTTCCTTGTGCCCATTGCTTTGGAAATAGCATCATTATGTTTCACGTTTTCATGTTTTGTTTAAATAAAGTTTCAACCGTTATAAATTAAATATGTTTCTTTACCTACTACCCTAAACAATGTTTTGACATGGTGTCATACATTACAATAATATATGTATATAATTTATAATTGTATATTAATTTTAGTGAGCCATGCTCAGTTTTTCAAAAGCATATCATGGGAATTTAATAATTTACGAAATAGTAATAGAATTAATTAACGGTGTAGACAATTAGTAGACAATTTTTCTTGTAAGTGCCGGCGCCGAAAACAAACGATTAACCACCAGTCTGGCGCTACATCCGTATGCCATAGATTTCTATTAATTTTCTACTAAACGTTTTAAAGAGATATTAACACAATACACGAAATATCCAAATTCATTATTGTTCGGTATTTCTTTATATTTTATTTTACATTTAAATTTTCAAAGTGAAATTGATATTTAGCTAATAACTTGTAGGAAATAATAACTTTAAAACAATTAATTTTTTTGGAAGACTGACGATCAGATAAAACATGTCGCAATGTTACATGAAATAAATTGCTTTTTTGCATATGTATTATTCTACGAGTACTTGATGTGAAAGATCACACGGGTTTTCCATTGTAGAAAATCTCAATAATTATTTTGTACTTCAAAATTCAAAATATCAAACGAAATAATATAAAAGATTATGTTAAACAGAAATAATTACATAATAATTTTATTTCAAACATCATCTTTTTTACAAAAATCGTTGTCGCTCATTAATTAAATATATCGTCTTCTAGGCTATTTTTTTTTCATTCAATGATTACAAATTATTTTAAAATGAAATAGGACGCACATTGATGGAAATCGGTAAAAAATGTTTACATATCATTTATGATAAATGCCAATATATTTTGTGTGTATTACCCCCAAATTCCATGTAATAAAAATTATAGTATCATTAAAAATATTTTCTTTTGTTTGTAGAATTTATGTATACATCAAAGTATACATTATACATTCTGTATAAATAAATATATGTATATTAATATGGATTACGTTTTAATGTTTGGCAAATAAATTATAGAGTTATTAAAAATAAAAATAAAAAATACCTTTGAAGTATCCAGTAATCATGCTATGTTTTCTTTTTCTTTTTATCATCTTTAAGCAGCAGTAATTCATGTAATATTTGTTGATGTTTTTTATTGGATAAAATAATAGTATTTTTCGACTTTTTTTAGTTCAATATAAAATCGTTCAAACATTTTAATGTATAATGTAAATTGTAATACGACAAACACTTTTATAATAGTGAAAATAATATTTTTGAAGACTTTTTATATTAAATTTCCCCGTATACACAAATAACATGATTATGTATATGATTAGCTTATAATAACGATAATAGGTACATCGCACACGTGTTGTATGCGATAGAATAATCGTAAAGATAAACATTAATCATTGATTACAAAAATACATTAGGTACAAATCTAAGTTTTATATTAATTATAGATACTTTTCCAGCTCATTTTTGATATTCTATATCTATAAAATACCCAAGATTTCTATATAATACTGGTTTCAACACATTGCCGGTAATAAAATAAAATTCCACTATAAAAATAGTTAAAATAATAATCGTATTATAGCAGTTAACTAAACAAAAATTATATCACATACCCGGAATATCCATTAGAACGACGTACGATATTATTAAATTATTATTTATAAACAAATAAGGTAAATTAAGTATTAATTTGGCACTATTTTTTTTTATTTCTTGTAGTTATAAGTGAACATTTCGTTACATACAAATTATGCACTAACTCAAATGTTGACTTCTCCAACTTTATCAGTTTTAAAAATAGAAATGTTTGAAAAAAATAATCTATCCGAATATGTAAAAAAAAATAGTGTTTCCATTTAAAAAAATGTAAGTTGTATTGCGCATGCGCACACCAAAAGTGTTAAAAATTTGAAAATCATAAATAAATGTGTATTTAAGTACTATCCTTCATTCAGTGAAAACTCCATTTCAATACAAGGTTATCGTATTGAAATATTAGTGGTACCTCTTAGCGTGATCACATTGTATATATATAAATATATCGCGGACGTAATAATAAATATAATAATATATAGGTATGGACTGCATTACAAATATAATGGCCGCGATACAATTTCGCACTTCACTCTCTTTAAAATATATTTTGGAGTCGAATAGAAGTAACGAAAAGAAACGTGCATGGAACACACCGTAGGTATATGTCTGGTCGCACTAAGTCCCATGGGAAGGTCGGCTCAAAATACGACGTTGATGACTGCGATGCGACGTAAGCATTTCAAATATAAAGACAATAGAAGAGTAATATTATTATAGCAATAAATATGTACATGTCAAACGAACTAAAGCGATTTCCGCAAATTTGCACTAAAACCGGATGATTGCTTTAATATAAGATACTTGTGTGTAAATTATTTTATATACCAAATAATAATTAGGTAAGGACAAATTTTAGTTTTGGTTAATTTCAAAGAATTAATATTTACTATGTTACCTATCAGTGTTATCAATGTTATCATTCTCTCGTGTTTGTAGCTATTTATTTCAATAATTCTAAGTATTATTTTAAATGTACTTGGCTAAGACGTATACAATAAGAATACAGGTATAAAGAATAAATTATATTTTATTCTATACTAATTTTATTCAAAAATATATTTTATTGGAAAGTGGATAAAAATTATACTTCTATTTTTGGCAAAAAGGTAAATTCTCCAAATACTCAGTTACTGATGTACCTATTTCAGACTTGTTAAAGATAAAAAAATATTTGAAATTTTACTCTAAAATCACTTGAGCGTACGTCAATACTCAATATTCTAACTATATTTGTAAATTCAAAAATAATTATTAACTTTTAAAACTTGAAAAATAACAAATATTTTAGCTTACTGAAATTTGAGTTGAATTATTTTTCAAATTCTTCCATCAAAAATATATACAGTCAACTCGCAATATAACGAATTTCAAGGGACCGAGGAAAAAATTCGGTATATCGAAAGAATAATTTAATAAAATTCATTTTAACAAGATTTAAAGAAATATTCAAAATTAATATTTTATTAAATTACATATTATTATAATTATATACATGCATATTAAATAATATGAATTATTGTTTATTAAATTTTATTTTATTACGTAGGACATATTTATTTATTTTTTAAATCGGTTTTTTTTTTGGTGTATAGCTATTTGCGCTTACTTGGTAAATTGTATTGTCTAATTTTAAAATGTGACCAAACGTTGTAGAGTACTAGAGTGATTTATCTTATCGCATAATAATCGCCGAAACAAACACCGTAATAGCAATCTAGTAATAACTAATAATAGTATCTCATACAATAACATGTCATGTATTTTATCCTATCGTACTATGATAATTGTACATAGTCGAAACTTGTAAAATTCGTAATATCAAGCTCCAAAATTGTGAAAATTCGTTACATAGCGAGAGTTTTGGTCAAAAAAACTTCGTTATATCGAGGGAACTAAAATACATGTAATGTTTCGTTATATCGTGACATTTTCAAGGGACTGACAGGCGACAGTTTTATTCGTTATATCGAGATTTTCGTTAAAACGAACTTCTTTATATCGCGAGTTGACTGGTAGGTATTAGTTTATAATAATTATTATACCTATATGACTTAGGTATTTCTCAGCGGTGATAAAATATTCAATACTTAAATTGATTTACAGATCTTTTTTGAGTGCTACTACCATAATATGTTTGACATAATTCTAAGAGGAAATATATTTTTTATTTTTTTTTTTTTGATATTTAAAAATATGATTGAACGATGTTTATAATATTATATTCAAGAAACATTTTTAAAATATTTTAAATGTTCCATGACTGTTTTATCGTTCAAAATAAATTGCTTATTAAATATATATGTTCGCGTAAGTTATCGGGTGAAACGAATTTATACATATATATATATTATCGCCCTATCCGTGATTCGTCTTCCCTGGAGTTAACGGCCCCTACAATGTGATATCCAAAGTTCAATTGCCTGGCATTAATTTTCCGATTGTTTGATCAACGGCCATCACAATGAGATATACAGAGATATAAAAGGACTGTAAAGATTAAGTACGTTCATTTGCCCTACTTCGCCTAATTTAGCGTCAACGGTCATACGGAACAATATTTTCGGCGATATTGTTACTTAAGAGACGGAAAATCATTTCCCTGTGCGACACTTACTTTTTAACAGTCCGTCATCACGTTGCCGCCACACATTCGGTTCGTCTCTTGTACAACGCATAAATCCGTACGGGGTCGCATTAAACCCTTCATCTGTCAGATCGGTTTTCAGTGTTATGCGATCGTACCTTTTACTGATCGTGTCATACGCCGTCTCGCGTTCCTAGTCGTATACATATATGGTGATTCGCGATTTCCGCATTACGTGAAACTTAAATATATTTATTGTGTCTCGCAGTCGTCATTTTACGTGGACACCTATATCGATGCGTTGTCGTCACGATCAGATCATTGATTTACTAATACATTGTGCTTTGTGATCTTCTCAGTCCACAGTGTAACGGTCAGTCGGCGTATTTTGATTGTTTAGTGTTTTGAGTGCCGTCGATTATCAACCATAATATTATTACTATCAATGTATTATTTGCCCGTTGTTGTGGTGTCGGAGCGTATCTGAAAAAAAGCTAACCAGTGACCTGTCTGTCGCCGTCAATTCGTCACCGACCTCATCAACAGTATATTGGAACTGGAGTCGGGTAACTATTATTAACTTTTATTATATATCACATTATACATTATACAAATTGTATCACGATTTTTGTTCTTGTTGGAATATTAGTTATTACTATTATTATTATTTTTATCACGACTTTATTTATCATATTTTTTGTTAACACGACGCCGTTGATAAAATATGATAATATTTCCTTGAATTCTTATTATTTTATATATTTTATAAATATAAATGTGTAATTGGTTTTTTGCCATTTATTAACGTGATAATTGTATGATGTAATCTTTGCGTACGGCTCAAATATTTATAACGTTTTGTATGGTCACCTTTTCACCTGGGTAATTCTTAATAATTATTAGTATGTATTATTTTCGGTAGTGTAGTGATCGAGGTTGACCGCTCAAATCGTAGGAGCCTCGTAACAAAGCAATATAAATTTAATATTAAATTTCCCATGTGTTATCATAAACAATTATACACAATTACATGCATATATATTAAATATATGTTTAATTTTCACTTGTACATAACATAATATATTTTATTTAACATCACTTTTATATTGTTATATAATTTTATAAACTATAAAATATAGCCATTATCCTATTAATGTTGACCTAAAAACTATATAACTATAGACAAAACCTAAACGATATTCTTAATTTATAATGATCAATTCACTATGAAATTATGAATGAATGAATGAATGAATGAATAATGATTGCTTATATTTTAAATTTTATTTTTTTATGCTTATATTTAATCATAGGTCTAATCCAATCTTTATTAGTATTTGGTGTTTATTTCTTGAATCTTCATTCATCATATTTTTCACTATTATTGACTTAATTATTATACTATGCAAGGTAAAAATATAATGTGATTTGTTTTTTCAACATAAAATAGTTGTGTGTTCAACTGTGATTCATTTAAGTAAGGTACTATTTTTTTTCTACTTGGGCTGTATGTTATTTGTGTTTTTCTTTAATCCATTTAATTTCCTATAATGTTGAATCGATGTGGATTTTTTTAATAAATTTATATGCATACAAAAAAAACTTAAGGTTATTAATTAAGTGTTATATAACGAAATAAAATTGATTTCAACCAGGATCAGGATTTTAAAGTGAAAAATATTAAAATTATAACAATTTAAAACTAATCATAACTATTACTAGTTAAAAAAGTTTGATCTATAAAGACAATTTAGTACAGCGTAATGTAAAAAAGTGTATACAGTTTTCTATAAATTGATAATATTGTTTTATTAAAATAGTATACAGTACAAGAATAATGTAAAAAATTAAACATTGACACTTAAATAATTGTATGTCATACAATTGGTTAAAAATAAAATGTTTATTAAATTAAAAAAAAATCATAAAATGCAATTTTTTTAATAATTAATAATGAAATTATATGACATTATCTTAAAATAAAAATTCCAAGTAATTTATTAATATATTATTGAAGCAATTTGTGATAATCAATAAGTGATATATTTTAACTGTAACAAACAATGAAGTTTAGAAAAATTTGTAATAATATTAAATTTTTTTCTAAATTGTGAATTAATGGTTTATATCAGTTTCTTTATCTTATTACTCAATAGAATCTGTACTTGAAGAAAAATAATTATTATGTATCTTAATTAAGTAAAACAAAATGTTTTCTAAAATATAATAAAGCAGATTATCACAAAAGTCTTATACACAACTTAACAAAAAACTCATTGTTATTTGTTGATCACAAGCCCAATGGGAACTATAATATTTTTGGTATAACATTCTTAACATGAAAAAAAAAAAAATACTAAATATTTGCCAGTTCTTAATCTTGAAATCATGTCAACTGATACTGCTACTATAATACATTTATAAAATGTGGTAAAAACCATCACATTACAACTAAGACCAGATAACATATCGTCTACTATTTGTGTAATACTTAAAAGACAATTTTGCAAATTACAAGATCTATACTGTATACAAAACAGTAAAGCAGTACACAACAATCCCATCACCTCCAGTTCTACAATGAATTTCCATTTACTACATACACCACATAAAAAAAAACACATATTTGATTCTATGCTAATCATAATGTAACCCAGAACAAAACTACATATAAAACAATTAGTGAAAATTTAGGAAACATTACCAATACCTGTTCTAAAACTCGGTAAAGCACGATTCCGTACGTTTTACCTTTTTGGGAACACGATTCCGTACGATTTTGTTCAAACAATAGATTGTCAAAAAGGCCCCAAAAACAACACGATTGCGTACGATTGTCTGTGCAATGTTGCCATTTAATATTGCCAATTCGTGTAAAAAAAATTTTAAAATTTTAAAAATGTAAAAAAAATAATTATATAATACTTGATAAATATTTTATATGTCGCTATTTAATATTAATTATAGTTAATTCGTTTAAAATATAAAATTTATATAATAATAAAAAGATAAAATTATACAATACTTAATAAATATTTTAAGTCGATTCGTATGAAATATAAAAAAATTTTAAAATTTTAAAAATGTAATCAGGCGGTTGCATTTAAAATCAAAAATTTTGAAATTTTTTGGCGGTTAAGCCGCTGTGGCCCCGGCCTAAGTCAAATAGACAAATCTGGCAACATTGCACTAAACTCTTGGGTACAAAACGTACAGAATCGTGTGTCTTAAAATGTACACGATTCCGTACGCTGATAAGGACCGTACGGAATCGTGTTCTACCCCTAAAACTTAAGTTGTATTCAAATCCATAATTAATCCCCTATTCAACCTTCCAAGCCAAGAAAATTTCTAATCTAATTGACTACAAACATGATAAATAACCCACATACATCTCTCTTTAACAAGTTGTAGAACAAAACACAACATGCAATTCCAAGTAAAAAAAAGAAATTAGCAATCTAGTAATCTGTATAAAATAAAAAATGGAAATTTTAATTTTAAAAACTGAATAGTTATAACAACTAATATTACCTATTTCACTGTTCAATTCTCCATATTCATCATTTTTATTTTATTTTCATGTTAAAACAAAATTAAAAATAAATTTTGAAATAAAAATAACTGTATATTATTGAATTTAGAAAAAAAATATTTGATGAGATAATAATTTTTAAAATCATTAAATTATTAATATTGATAAATATAAAACTAATGAGAATATTTATTAAAAATAATACCTAGTAATAATTAATTTAAATGAAAAATGAAAAACTAATCATAATAATTCAAGATAATTATTGAAGCGTAAAACAGTAATTAACTTTAATATTTAACTTGATGTTTTTTAGTAACCATTTTGTATAATTCCGGTGGAATAGATTGTTTAGACTTTTCCAGAACACTAATAAGGGGAGCAGCATTGAATTTATCATAGTTAGTGAACAAAGTAATTGCTGAACCCGTTTTTCCTGCTCTACCAGTCCTACTCACTCTGTAAATATACTCTTTAATATTCACAGGAAAATCATAGTTAATAACTACACCGATACCATGAATATCTATTCCTCTGGATGCTACATCTGTAGCAATAAGAATGGATACAACACCATTACGCATGTCAACCAATGATCTTTCGCTATCAGCTTGTAACTGTCCGCCATGTATACATCTAAAAATTAAAAGACTAGTTTCAAAATTTAATTCATAAGAATTTATCATTCAATTGGTATTACCTGCATTCTATATTTTTGTTATTGAAATATTCAAACATCTTATCAACCAAATTTTTCTTATGCATAAATATTATGACTTTATCATTCTTGGAGAGGGAGTTGCTAATAAAGTCATATAACCAAGCTTCCTTTTGATTTTGATTTAGTACAATAATTTTTTGAGTTACCGTATTCACAGTAGATAAATCCAGAGAATCGATTGTAATATGTAAAGGATTTTTTGTGAAGTAACTGGCAAATTTTTGGACAGCTACTTGCCATGTAGCGCTCGTCAAAATAGTTTGTTTATTTGGATGCATATGTCTAAGGGACAATTCTATTTGATTTTTAAAACCCATTTCTAACATGCGGTCCAATTCATCAAGAACCAAATAAGACACATGTTTAAGTTGAATTGCTTGCATACTGATCAAATCATTAAGCCTTCCTGGCGTGGCTACAACAATATCTGGTTTTTCAGCTTGTATAAGTTGTTGATGGGTTTGTATTGAAACCACACATGTAACTTTGATATTGTTATGTAAATATTTTGTTATTTTATCGTGGATTTGTTGCACATGTTCTCTTGTTGGTCCCAATATCATCACAGATGGTCCAATGCGTTCATTGCGTGGAGTAGGTTGTTTAAGTAAATGAATTAAAGCTGGTAGTATATATGCCAATGTCTTGTCTGTCTTGTCCATACCAGTTTGGGCGATTGCTATCAAGTCATGTCCACTCATGATTATCGGCCATGCTTGACATTGTATAGGTGATGGTGTGGCAAAATTTTGTTTTTTAATTACCTTCATGAGATCTGGATGTGAGCTAAAAGCATGCTGAAATGTTTTTATTGGCTTCGGTATTGGTCGTGGACATTCAGCACCATCTGTGTACTTTACAGTAATACCATTTTGAGCAGTTCTAAACGATTGCACTTCTTCATCAGACATGGCTTTTACTTGCTCATGCTCCACATAGAAGTCTTTGATGATCGACGGCAATGACTGTAAAATCTCGTGGTCCTCTTGCTTCTTTTCCGAGACGTTTTTATTCCAAGCTTCGTCACTAATAGAAATTTTCTCTAACGGTGAGGTCTCCAGCTTGTTTGGTCGCAGTCTACCCACGCCACGATCACGTGTTTGTCGCCTGGGCGGTAGTGGTGGAGTAGAAATCGTTTCCGACCGCAAAACCTTACCAACGATTTTTTCGATCATGCCACTGGCTAAACGCTGAGCGTCTTCACTGCCAATTATCTTCACGTTCCGCGTGTCCGCTGTATCACCCATGGTTATCTTTACCATCGCACCACTGTCGTGTTCGATGTTCTTGACCGTGGCTCCACCACGACCGATCACCAGACCAGCCATAGCTGATTTGATCACCAATAATGTGGTCATAGCAGTTGAATAGAGGTAATATTTCAATAATAGAAACGAACAGTAGTCAAACGACTCAGAAGTAAAAATTACAAAGTAAAAACCACTGATGACTGACGAGTGACGACAAAACAACGCCAAGTCGCCAAATGCAAAAGAACAGACAGTGCTGTTGACAGGGTATGCACTATGCGGAAACTTCACAACAATTGACAATGACCAGACATTATAATTTAAAAATGAGTTTTCGTTTTTGTATACACTGCGTGACCAACTATCTATGGGCTAGATTATTGCTGATATTGAAGGGTTTTTTTTATTATCTTTATCATATGGTATCAGTACCACAGTCTGTGATAAGGTCAATCGGGCTTCTGATTAACAAATACAACCGTTAAGCGACTAGAAAATCTTATTAGATTTAATTACTAATAATTGAATTTCAAATAAATTTAAATTATACTTAAAAATAATATGTATATACATTAATGTCATTATTTACCTACATGGAAAAAAAACAGTTATATCAAATACGATAAATACATTTAAAAATGTACCAAATATTTAGATTTTCAATGAAGAATTAGAGCATATTGATTTGTATTAGCTTAGTACAATATTCAAAAAGACACAAGTGCGATAAAGCACCAAAATAAACTAGCTCCTAAAAGACAAACCCAAATTAATGACACTAGAGGACCCATTAAACTGTATATTAAAATACAAAAACTAAAATAATAATGTGTAAAATTTGTTTTAAAAAAAAAAAATGATATTTGATTTTGGTTTTATATTATAATGAAAGAATTACTAAGTTATGAAAACATAATACATTTATATTGATGTATCAATTAGAAATTAAATTGCATTTTGTAACAACTTTGATGATTAAATTATAAAAAAAAAATGTTCTACAATATGAAAAACTGTATATTGGTTTGTTTTTGATCACAGAAGGTTTTATTGACATACACAGCTTTGACTTCCTTAATTTTCTTTAACAAGAAAACAACCGAATAAATCGGAAATTCTGATCCAAAAAAAAAGTCTACAATTATGAATTTGTTTTAATATTATGTATACCAGAACTTATATAACAATCATTAAGAGTAATTACTAAAATATTTCTAAATATTGATATGAATATAAAATAAGCTTCTAAAATATATAATTCTTTTATTTATATTTAAAAGACATGAAATAGTTACAATGACAACATTTCTAATAAACTTGAATAATTCAACTCCAGTACTTAGTGATCACTATAAGACTAATTTATATTTGTTTAATACAATTTAATAATAGAATTTGTTTTTTACAATACTTTTAGTGTCAGTAGAATCATAATATCAATCTTAGAGATTGAAATAAAATTGAACCTAACTTTAAATATAAAGACCATAAGAATTGCTACATTATCTGTTATTGCCAAACAGTATTGACATCCTGTGTAGTATGAAAAAAATTTTTAACAGTTCAGTGGCGAGGCAAATATTTATTTATTATTAAGAAAAATTTTTTGTCTTAAATAGATTCATTAACACCATTATGCATACTATTAAATTCATTGCAAACAAATAAATGATCGACTATAACCAATGCTTATTAAACTGTCATTAAACATTTGGTGTACATTAAGTTCAATATATTTTTTAAACACCGAAAAAAAGCATCAAATTGTAAATTTAAATTAATGTAAGGTATATCCACTAAGATATGAGTATATTTATACTCATCAATTTTTTGGTCATCTTTATCACGATTTATATAATCCTGATATGTTTTAAAAACATTATTAGTTATTAAGTTTAAACGTTGAACTAATTCAAATCGATCTGGGTGACAAGATTTATATTCGATTTCGAGAGCCATGTAAAAGACTCGTAACCAATAATTATGCCCCGAAAGAGCGTAATCATTTAGATTCTTAGTGATCAAAGAACAGTCTTTAAGATCAACGTTTTTAAAATGATCATGAGTGGCGTCAGATTTTTCGAAGTATTGATGTTCAAAGTAGTTTCTCATGTCTCTCTCTAGATTATTCGATCCAATATTTTGCATTTGTTTTAGTATTATAACAGGAGCGTTTTTGAAATAAAACTTTAAACCACCAAATAAAATGCATGGAGAACTCTTTAAATGGTAATTCCTACACATAATTCCTTTACGTCGTTTACATTGTTCGCATAAATTCTTTAAATTGCATTTCATAATATTTTCATTGTTGAATATTATATTTTTAATTTTAATATAAAATGAGTCGTTTTTATAAATAGGCTGACCACAAGATAGAATTATAAAAATATATATTGAATCACTTATATATTATATTTATTACTTCTGCGAGATGTGACAAATGGTCGTTGATTGTCTTACGATGTGTAGACAAAGTTCTGGTGATGAAGTAATATCGACGCGAACCGAAGAGATAATAATTGTTCAGTTCTGCAATAATTATTATAATTCAGAATACAATTCGTACAGATTATAAACAATGTACAATAAAATAATTTCGATTTGTAAACATAATTTATTAATTTTCTTTTATTTCAATTTTCATTTATTTCTTTTAAGAAAATATATTACGGTCAAATCTAAACTATAATGTATGAAAATTAAAGTAATTAGGTCATAGAAAGAAACCAATTCATATTAATTTCAATACAGTTATACAAATACTTGATTATTATTAAATATTAATCGAAGCATTATTAAATTTGTCAAGAAAATAAATAGCACAGGATTTAACTATTTTTTCTATTGAAGAAAATATACATGTATACAAATATTTGCTATTGTAGAAAATACATGTAACAAAATGAAGAATATAAAATACTTATTTTTTAAATTTTTTTCTCATAATGGGCCCAAAACAATCGTTGGTACAGAACTAAGAAATTCTAGTTGCGGCACTGTATGTAATGCTTATTAATAATATATATGATTCTATTAAATTTAAAGTCATAAGTTAAATTTTCATATTAAAAAAGTAGTTATCATTACTTATCATTTCTACAATTCATACTATTAAATTCATTGCAAACAAATAAATGCTCGACCATAACCAATGCTTTACATTAATTATAGTAACCAATTAATTTCGCATATAGTTTAATGAAGCCTAAAATGTAATAAATTATATAGTCATCAACAGTTATATTAAAATAAGTTAACCACAAAAAATTCTTACACGGTAACTGTCAAACAAGCATGATTTTGGATTTGTCTGTTGTATAACAAACGAGTATTATGCCTCATTAATTTATAAATGAATACTAACATTATCATTAAATTCTCCATTGAATACATTTCATAGATTTTTCAACTTATGTGCTGTGTTAAATTTATTCAAAGGGGAAGCAACCTTAATTGCATGACTTATGACCACAATTTTCACATGTCCACTGTTCTTGTGAAGTTCAAGCATATCCATAATTTCCCAAGATCAAGCCTAAATAACTACAATTAAAAATCATTCAAAGATTAACAAACCTAAACTAATTAGTTTAGTGTAAAATAGTTTTCTGAAATAGCTACATATGCTATATGCACGTGATATTCACAATAATTTTCCTTCTATTCGTTCAACGATTTCAATAGTGTAGAGTATATGTCTTCAAACTATTTTAGCAACTTTGAAATTGTGTTAATCTGATACCACTATTATTTACCCAGAAAAAAATATGTTCTCGTTAAATCAACTATAACTTAAAGCGATCGCTTCGTAGCTATCTGGGCTAAACCAACACTGGTAACAACTTATGCTGTGATAAGAAAGATGTGCACAACTGGTTACCACCTGGTGCGTCTCTTTAGGAACTGAGTATAGATATTTATTAAACATTAATTAAGTAATTCAATTCAACAATAAGTACTTATACACTGAAAATAATTAATAATTAATGTTCACCTCTAAAAGAGATTAATAGTTTACATTTTAATATCTATTTTTCATCTCTATAGTGAACTTAATTAAAAATAATTATTTATTATATATAACTTATGCTTAATTTTAAAGTTTAATCCAAGATAATAAATGCATTATTACTTTCACTAAATATTTATTTCAAACAATTTACAAAGAACTGAAAATCATTTTTACTAAAAAAAGCATTCTAGTCCTTTTGTGCATGCTATACTGCCAATATTTTTAAGAAATTATAAAAATATTCATTAAAAAAGTTATGTATGAGTGTATGACTGACAATAAAAATAATAAGTTAAAATGCATTAATATATTTTGTAGGGTAGGTATAAGAATTTCTGTAACTTAAATTATATGAATAATACTTAAGCGATTCTTACAGAGTTATGTTAAATTAAATCAAAACACTTTTAACTCTTTACAAACAAAATTCTAATGACAAATTCAATGTTGAAAATTTATCGAATAGTAGTTTCCTTGCGAGCAGCATCTTGTAACAATTGTGTATCAACATAATTAGCTGGAAGTTGTACATATCTAACAACTGAACCTCTGATGAAAGTTTCTGATACATAGTTCTAAAAAAATATGAATAATACTTTTTATTTATATATTTTATTATTTAATTAAAAATAATTACCATGTATGGGTACTTTTCTGAATCACTTACACAGATTTGTGTAAGTTTGATATTTAAAAATTGATCAACGGAATGCAAAATTCCAGTGACACTAAATACAAACATTTAGAATTATAAATAAATTGATTTTAAACTTTTGAAGTCTCCAGTTAAAAATAAAAATCAATTACTTACCACATGTCATTTTTTAGTTCAACTACAACTTCATATCCCACAAGTGTTTTAAAAAATGAGTAGAATAGCTGTAAGCAAAAAAAAAAAATAATTATTATTACGTTTTACATCAGTATTTCCCAATAAATTAATAATAATTGTTTCACTGTAATAATTAAAAATATATTTTTAAATTACATAGTTACTCCCCAAAAACATAGATCTATTCTGGATCATACAGTAAAACAGTGGTTTTCAACCTTTTTTTTGTGACAACACTCTAATTTAGTTCCATAAAAATGGTGACACACTCGAGCCCAGACTGGAAGGATACCAGCTTACTAACCCAGACAACCCACAAATACAATATAAAGAAGTCTTTTTTTTTTCTCATTAATTGTTTAAAAAGTTTTGTGTAATTTAATATTAGTACTTCATGCGACACATTTGGACTTACTCGACGACAAACTGGATGAGAACTACAGTAGTAGAGAACTATTAACAAACATACATTTATTCGCTAAATAGAAAATCACAATGAAAATTTTGTAAATTCCAGTATTGGTGATCAGCAATAAACATTTTAATATTTAAATCATTTATGAAATTTATTATATTGAGTACAGAAATTCAGTACAAAACTTATTGAAGCTATTCACTCTCAGAAATGTAGCCAAATGAGTTAAAAGTGGTAGCAATTATTAAATTTCTGAATTATAAAAATTTAAATGTTGATGAGTTTATACTGGAGTAAAGAAAACTTTTCATGTTTAAAACAACCAAGTTATTCGTTTAGTTAAGTACCTAATTAAATAGATGAAAAAAATGTTAATGTAATATTAAATTTATTTATACACGAAACATTTACTAGTATTTCTGTGAATCTAGTGTTGAATATACACAGAACAGTACCCAGAGGCATAATATTTTTTTCATACCCAAAATAATAGAAACCATACTCTTTATGAGTAAAAAAGTGCTGTGAACCTCCAAAATGTTTATGCCCCAAGTCAACTGCTTCAGTTGCCCATACAATGGTTATGCCACTGTGTGGATCATACTTTTTATTAAATAGTACTAAAATTATAAGTAATATGTTACTGTTACAAAACTTTTTTCTAATATATTTAATACTCTAAACATAATAATATAGTATATTAGACAACAGGTACTTTAACTAATTTACATATTAATTATAATATATCAGAAATGGGTAGATAGGTGACATCTTTTGTTGACTAACTAAACAAAGAATAAAGAGAACAAAAAAATTACTTACCATTTTAAAGTCAAATAGACAATTTAATTCCTTAGTTATTGCAAATAACAAAAAAAATAATGCAAACTTTTATTATTTCACACAGATAAATGTATCAACAATAATCAGGTTTATTGGTTAAAATAAAATAGCTATTGTATGAATCATAATACGAATAATAATTGATTGGAACAAAATTTTAAGCGGATTTCGTTTGCTTGTAGCTTGTATCAAACTGAACAGTGAATCAATAAAATACAAATAAATAATAAATTTTATAAACAGATCAATAGTCAATACAACTCTGTTATCTTACAATAAATATTATGCACTATTACTGATAACATGGTCGGGTGAATGGGAAATGTGCAGTAACAGTGATGCAGTTTTCCTTTTCACACTTGCGAAACAATAATATCTTGATATTATGAGACACGGGATAATATTAAATTATTTATAGGTACCTATATCTTATTCAGTTTTCATCATTCACGGTCAGCGCTCGCCGCTCAGCTACTCCTACGCGAGTGGTGTATGTGTACCGTGTACTTATTTATTAACTATTTGGCCTGCACGTTGATCCCAGGTGATGTATTATTATGAGTTTTAACCAATGTTGACCTATAACAGTCTGACTTTGTTTCAAAATATAGAAATTCAGAATATAAAGATAATATAATATATGGATTGAATTATTTCGATAGCCAAACGACCGGTCGGTTATTTGTGACAGAGCGATATTTTTTTGTGTATAATAAAGCAGTAAGGTACGCAACCGCTGTTCACATTTATATAGTGTTAAAATCAAAACACGAAAATACGAAATCCACTTTCTAATAGATATAATGAGCATAATATAACTAATTAAATTTCTTTTCAGCGAATAACGTAAATAATTATAAATGACACTACATAAATTGTATTACGAAACCTACTAAATTTGCCTTATACAATTAAGGCACTAGAATATAATGGGTATGCTATGCCGTCATTTCGTGACTCAACACATAAAATAAACGCGGACAAATTTGTAATTATATATATATTTTATTTATTTCATGTTATTTTACGTTGACCGTTGTTCTGTATTTAATCTATGTACATGTGGTTAATTGTATTTTATTCACAGCTTATATTTATCTCTTTCAGATAATATAAAATTATTATTCACCTAGGTACATTATTTATTTTGTATTTATATATTTGAGCTCCAAATTTAATTATTATGGGAGGATGTACTGCTCCAAACTGTAGTAATTCTCGGAAAAACAAAATTAAATTGTTCCGTTTTCCACGAGAAAAAAGCAGAAAGGACAAATGAGTTCAGAATTGTAGGCGAGATAAGTGGATACCCACAATTCATTCAGAACTATGTGAAGTAATTATATCTAAAATATAAATATTAAAATGTAATATTTTGATCAAATAATAGTTAATATTATGTTATTTCATAGTATATTATAGTTTATTGTATTTAGTTATGTACTTAATAAAAATGTATATATTTTTTAATTTAGGTCCACTTTGAAAAAAGTCAGTTTGAGTTGCATCGCCAAGATGGCATTATCAAACTTCAGCTTAATGTCATCCGAACACTCTTCAATGTGACAAATACATCTACTAAATTTGACTTCAATAGGAAATCTGTTTATAAGGTATTTAATATAATTCTACTTAATGACATTCATACAAAATATTGACAACTAACTTTATAATACACTTGGCATGTTGTTACATAAGTACCTAAAACTTTAAATTTTAATATTAACTATCTTAAAGACTACTATGTTAAAAGAAGTGGTAATTCTAACAATAGTAACAATATAATATTAAATAATAAAAATTTTAGTAATTTTGAATCTTGTAGGTTAAAATAATTTTTCCTCTTTTTCTGGTTATAACTGTTATTGAACTAATTATTTATTTACTTAAAATTACTTTAAAAATTCAATTTATCATACTTAATGTTTTATCATCGCCAGTTCTCCCAATTATAATAATTTTAATTTTTTAGAATACTGTAATGAAAACAAGCAACATTTCTTCCATAACAACTATGTCTTTGAGTCAATCAGATACTTGTCTTAACACAATTGACAGTTCTATTGTAAGTAACGAACAATTTTTAATAGACCGCTTAAATATATTCTTTAAAATAAACAATTTAATTAAAATCAAAAATGATTTCTATAGCTAGAATGAATTTTTAATAAGAATATTAATTTTTAGAGTAACTAAATTAATTTTTTTCTCTTATTGTGGTTACTGGCCATCACATTTAACACACATAAGACGGTGTGCGAAGTATGTACGTATATGACCATAGGTTTGGCAGTTTTGACATAGTAGAATTTGTAGTATTTCATAGGATTCTTCGATTTTAACTTTTTGTCTAGAAGGCATGATATATCAAAGACATTAGTGTTATTTTCGTTGTCTATATCAACAAAGAAGAGTGGCATAGACATTTTTGTTTGTTGGTGTTTAACGTTAGTGGCGTTTTTAATAGAGTAGTCTAATTTTATTCTTCTAGTGCTGAGGCAATGTCAGTTACTGGTGTGGAAAGTTGTAAGTTCCTGATTATAGCTCTTAAGGATTAAATCAGATTGTAGTTGTCATGCGTGAAGCTGGGCTTCGATGGTTTTTAAAAATTTAATTAACTTCCTATAGTTGTCAGGGGTATCTGTTAGAATCTTGAGATGATTTAATGTGGATTTGCGTGAAAAAGAATTTTTAGCTTATTATTTCAATGATACTGTTTTGCAGACCGTTGAAGTAAAAAACTTTTTAAATTGGTCGCACGCAATATTATTAGGCAGTACGTTATTTTGAAGGTGATTTAATTATACGTTATTGTGTCATTCTATGATAAGATATTTATAGTCCAGAAGTTACTACGTGGTGAGGTGCCTTGGTTAATGACTATCATGAGCAAGTTTGTTGCGTTGCGATTTTATTTTACTTATATTATATTATTAATAATATTTCTTTAGAGTATTATTTTGAGAATAGAGTCAATCATTAAATACTGTAATACAGTATGTTTATTTAAAAGATTAAATATTAAATAATATTGAAGAACAATATATAATTATACAATTTAATGAAATTAATTTTACATTGTTATATTCATAGAATAATTATTAAGCAATAATAGTATTAATAATATGTCCTAAGTTGGTCGAATACATATAAAAATACAATATGTTTTTTCAAATCAAACTTATACAAATTTAGTTACATTTTAAATATCAACTTTTTTTTTTTTTGCAATTCCCACTGTACTAAAAGAACATGTACTGCTAAAACAAATCTTGCGGCGTCGTCTGTTCCAAACAGAAAAAAAAGATATTTTCTTAAAATCATGCACAAAATGGGATGCAACATAAGCCCAGACAATAAAAAAATTACACGGGGTCAGCTAGTATATATTATATACGTATATATGCACATTATAATTTCATTGGGAACAAATCTAGTTATAAGCGCCCCATGAATTTTTCAATTTTTTTTCCAGAAGCCTATGTATTTTAAGTAGTTGGGTTGTTTTAACGTATCTATGTTTTTAAATATACTGAAAATAACGAGGAGATCAGAATTTGGCTATACCCAGCATAATCATTTGCTCACTCGAATAATTAAAATCGCGTTTTTTGCAAAGCTTTAACACAAAAACTGATGATTTTTGCACCATTTATAACTAAATTTATGCCTTTTATTGCAATTTTGTTGAAATATTTTTATTTTCTAGATATTTCAAAGTACCTATCTTAAATATTAAATTATGTCGCTTTACGAGCTATCATTACATCAATTATGCGAAACGATCGACGAAAGTACAATGCGATATGTGTTAAAACAAGCATCGCCAAAAATCTGTGCAGATGTCTTATGGCTGGTTAGAAATAATTTTGTACATGAAATTATATTTTGTCAAAAATTAAAATTTCGACTTTTGTTGAATATAGTTATTAGATGACCCACTTGAACAATGTCCAGTTGATAGAGGATGTGAAATGGCTCAAATTCGTTCAGACCATATTGAATATACTAATTCATGTTTTGAGTTAACCACTGAAAAACTTGAAGAATTTGGAAAAACTCAAGAAGTATTTTTAATATATTTCCTTTATACTACCTAATTATATAAGTTTTGCATTATTTATAAAACATAGTTTAGATCAGTATGATACTTAATCATCATAAAAAAAAAAAAATATATACACTATTTTAAGATACAATAATAATATATTATGTCAATAAATCAGTCAACAAAAAATATTAAGTAAAATTATGCTGTACTAACTAAATATATAGGTAGATGTTATGAGTAGGTTTATAAAATATTTAATTTCAAATTCATATAATTTCGGAATTAACTTCATTTTATACAATTAATACATTTAATTTGATGGGACTTGTTTTTCAATTAACAGAGATTTTACAACAATAATAAAGATAGTTCAATCGAGAAAGTATTACACATGAATTTAATATCATTGTTGTCAAATCGTTTAATATTAATCCTATGCTATGGTTTATGAATATTTTACAAAATATTTATATAGAATATATAACCTATACATTTGTCATAGGATTGGGTTAAGTTAAAATTGTTTAAAAATAGTTGTCATTCGTCAATTTAATATATTTATATATGTAAATAATTTTTTTGTAGTAGACACTGCTAAGAATTCTGTTTTTTAAATACTAAAAATTGCAAAAATAACATAGATAGGTATAACACACAATACCATTGATCGTTTAGAAGTTCTTTCTTTCTTTCTTTAAAAAAAAAAAATCATTACAACATTACAAAAGTATTTTATTTCACAAGTAACATGTTAAACATCGGCTTTAAATATAAGGTTTATATTGTGCTAAATAACGTAACGTTTTTGAATATACACAAATAAAGTATTTTCATAGCTAATGTTATATCAATTTTTAGTAAAATGTATTTCTTTATATTTAAATTAAAAAAAAATAAGCAACAAGACTTTTTTTACAAAACTCAATAAATTAAACAACTAAAAAATTTTGTATGTAAAATGAGAAAAAATAAATAATACAGTTTATTTTATGCTTAAATTTAAACTTATCTTGTTATAAATAACATATACAATATTATATATTATTTAAGTCTCAATTAATTTTTTTATAGTAATATATCAACATTGGTTTAGATATAAAATTTAATCCTCATTAATCATTTATTTATTTTTTTGTTTTAGATTAAATGTTATGGACAATTTGTTTGGCCTACTTTAATTGACCAAGAATTATTCTTTAAATTAGCTGAAATCCCAGACCTGCGAGACAGACTGTTTCCTTTATTACAGGTATTCTTTAAATAAAACAAAAAATTGAAACAGTTAGTGGACAGTGGACACTGGTCATTTATAATGATAATAACTTTAGAGTTATATAATTAATGACACTTAAAAACATATTATTTTTTTTCAGGTTTGTGTACTAATCCGTGGATTTAAATTTCCATTAAACTTTGCTCAAAAATGGATTAAAACAAAAATATCAGACGACAATGAAAACAAATTATGTTTTCGTCATTTAGAAAAAAGTCTTCTACTAGGTTTGTAAAAGAATTTTTTTATTTTTGAAAATTTATTAAAATATGATTGATACATAGGAAATTTTTTTGGCGATGCTGGCTGGTTCAATGAAAGTGCCCTAGTCTTAAAACACACGTATAAAATAATAACTACAAAATGGGTTTGTCAGGACCAAAATTTACGACTTCTCAAAACCATTGAATGTCTTACCAAGTAACAGAAACTTTGAATTTCAAATGATTGACTTTTAAAAAATAGTTGATTTTACAAAAACATATTTTTTTCTAGGTGGTTAATGGTTACATCAAAATCTCAAAATTTTAATAATGCTAAAATAGTTTTACAACACTTGCTTTACACTATCAATGTCATTGAACAAATAGTAGAAAGAAAATTATGTTTATCATACGCGTATGTAGCGGTTTCGCAATACCATCTAATATTAATGGAATTTGATGAGGTTTGTTACATTTTTGGGGAATTTAATTTAAAATTTAAATATGGAATGTGATAATTTAGACTTGGTCATGGGCAGTTAAAGCTATCCTTGAACTTCAAGAAGATAATAAAATCTTGAAAGTTATGGTTTTAAGTCATGCCGTTAAAGTTGCTTCTATAAAAGACAAACTAAATATAGTAAAAAAGTTAAGACGTCAATTAAGTACTTACACACCCACAAACATTCGTGATAATATTTATATTGATATATTACGGAATGAAGGATTTTACTATAGTGAAATAGGTTCTACAAATGATGCCAGTAAAAGTTATTATGTAAGAATAGTTTGTTGTATACTTATGATAAAATAAAATAATTAAGATAGTTATATTGCATTTTAGAGAACACTAGATTTCACACGAAATGTATATGGTTACTACAATTTAAATACTGCATTGGTTCTTGTTGAATATGCACTTGTCTGTTCTAAGTTTGATATATGTGATTTTGTAGATAAAAACAATGAATCTATGTAAGACAAACAATTTATTGATAAATTATTATTTGTTTAACGTTTTTAACTACCTCAGGCGATGCATACTACAAGCTATATTCATCATGAACGCGATTGGTGTACCAGAGGACAATATGTTGTTAAAGAATGCTTATGTGATAAAAGCAAAAATATTAGAAGAAACAGCAGATCAAATAGGTGAGTGATGTTCAATTTTAATATTCACATTAATTGTTTGTACATCTATTATTTCATGTAATATCCTTAGAAGAGTAAGTTTAAAATAATAAATGAAAACATCAAATATCTAATTTATAAAACATTTAAAATATAGTAATTTAGAAGTTAGAGCCATATTAAACTATTAACATTATTTTTGCTAAGAATCATATTTTCTCTTTACAGAAAGTATCAGAGTTAAAAATATAATTTTTGATTTTTATAAGTTTACACATTGTAAAGTTCAAATGTATTGTTTAATGTATTATAAATTTTAAAACTTATAACAAAGTGAAGCTAAAAATTGGAAATTAATTCAAAACTTATAAGATTAAAATCCTATTTATAGAAACAAAATATTAAATAATCTTACAGAAATATTTAATCTTGCCAGATTACATACATTTTTATGCTTAAACCCGTCAACTACTGATGATTCAGCTAGTTTTTAAAATTTTTTTTTATTAATACTCACTCATGTTAGCAATTTTAATTAAGTTATAAGAATTTATTTAATTATTATAATAATTTGATATTACTATACCAGTTGGATTTTTAATATAACATTTTTTGGATATTTAAAATATGTTAATGGTTTGTAATGGTTTTAAGAATAAAAATACATTGTTTCAGATCTTAGTAATGATATAGATGGATTACTGGCACTGTGGAAGCGTGGGTTATTACAAAAATCTCATTATTTTCATTCAAATGGTTTAAAGAGTATTATACAATTAGTTGGAGAAAACTCTTTGCTTGCAGCAAATTCATACATGTCTATAGGAGTTAATTTTACGAATCAGGAAAAATATTTTGTAATATTTAAATTATTTTTGCTTTTTAAAGTATTGAATTTTTTATACTTATGAAAACGATTATTAATATGTTTACAGCTATCCGAAGAAGTACATAAAAAAGCAATTGAAATCTATAAATCAATTTTAGGGGAAAACCACTTTAATTTTGCTGTATCTTTAGATTATTTGAGTGATTTGTACACATCTTGTATTCCCAATTTTCAACAGGCTGAAGAATATTTATTGCAATCAATACAAATTTGTAAGTTAAAATTACTTAATTAATATCATATAATTATCTTAAAGTATTAAATTAATTAATAAACCAAATTATTTTATTGTATATGAAAATGTCAATGATACCCCACACAACGAATTAATGACCAATATAGATAGTTTACAAAACTTGAAAATGTAGAAAAGATTTTTGAGTTTGGTGAATATTTTGAAAGGGTTAGTTTATCACTTGAAAATTGGTTAGATGATTTTAATTCTGAATTAATTAATATGGACTGTACAAAATACAATTTGAGTGTGGAAAAGTTTAAATGCATATTGAATGGTTGTAATTGTGCCCAATAGTAAATTTAAATAGAAAAATAATTTTAAAAGTTATGTTAAATAAATGTTTATATATAAGTGTGTGTGTTATCTACAATTTTTCTGATTATTACGGAAATATTTTTAGTTTGGTGAAACTAATCTATTGAAAACTATACCCAGTTTTCAATTCACAGAAAGTTACATACAAAAGACAAAACCTATTGTATTCATTTTTAATTTCATTATTTGATAAAGCAAAATTTTAAGTAAATAACAATTTGAATACAATTTGACATTTATTTTGTTAAAAAACTTTATGAAATCTATTATAATAAGGCACACTCCATGAATGAACACTAAAACCCTTATGTGAATTAAATTTTAAAACAAGTAGTATTTATATGCAATATGTGGAAATAGCCTTAACAGGCCAAGTATATCTCTTCAACATTTTTATATAACTGTCGATTCATATTAACCTACTCCCTACACATTCTGTTTAACAAATCCCTAGAATCGAGCACATTTTCTTCTGCTCGGAAGATAAAAAAATGCTATTTTTTTGTCTATTTCAAATTATATGCGCAATATCTAAAATTTAATTATTCCAAAAATATTTAGTAAAATAATTAACAATAAGTTTGCTCACCTAGCAATTTTCAAACAACACATTATTGATTACTTTTTCCTAATGCTCCAACCGATGTGGTGTATACAGACTTTGAGAAAGACTTCGACAAAGTATAACATGCTGATTAAAAAATTATAAGATTATGGTGTTAATAACTCTCTATCATTTTGGTTTAATTCCTTTAAAAGAAATTGATTTCAAATAGTAAAATATAGCAACTCATAGTCTAATCCAATTTCAGTTACTTTCGGTGTTTCCCAAGGCGACCAATCCATCACCTACTCTATTTTTTTATTTTTGTATATGATGTATCCTTAGCTAAAAAAGATCAAATTTATTACTGTTTACTGATGAAGCAAAAATTTTTAAGACTATTCATTTTAAATCAGACATTATGCTTCTACGATCAGATTTAAATTGTTTTCATGAATGGTGCATTCATAATGATATGCTACTTAATATTAATAAATGTGCTATAATTTAATTTTTTTATATAAAAAAAAAAAACTCTTTAAGTGTTTTTTATAATAATAGATATTTTCATTTAGCCAGGTCTAATTCTTCTTTTGTT
Source organism: Melanaphis sacchari (assembly GCF_002803265.2). NCBI lineage: Eukaryota > Metazoa > Arthropoda > Insecta > Hemiptera > Aphididae > Melanaphis > Melanaphis sacchari. Next base: position 809,967 of record NW_020270834.1, read on the forward strand.
GTCCCATTCCACAACACTAACTATGGTAGATATAATTCTATAAACTGTATAATGTGTATGGGCACCTAAGCTTCACTTAAAATGTTTTTATTTTTATTATTAATAGCACTTTAATCTGAGTATTACTATTTTTAAATTTTTATAACTATTTACCATTTATTAATTTAATCCATATTATTACCTGGTCTTTTTTTTTTTTGTCAAATAGAAAAATGTTGGTGATTTTAAGATGTATGATTGGAACTTTTACTTACAATTTTAATTAAATAAAAATTTAAAACAACATATTTAATATAATAATATATTTAAATAATTTTTAATACCAAAAGAAAATGCTAACTAAAATCATTAAATATAATATTATGAAATTTACATTTATGAGATGTACAATTTTTTTTTTTTTTTTGTGATTGTGTACAATATATCTATATTTTTTAAATTAGATATGTACAATGTATAAATAAATTAAAGTGTAAAAAGTAATTATCATAAATTATTATCATAGTCATACTGACTGAACAAATCTCAACTTTTTTTAAATCCATTAGTTAAAAATAATAACACAAATTAATCACTTATCATGGAAAGATCTAGATTAGCTTTTGTAAAATGTTTGTTTGAACATCCCATGTATGGACATGATATAAACTGTTTATTTTGGAACATTTTATTGACTGATTCTTGATCATATATATGAGTGCAAATTTTGTTCCGTACTGGTTTGGTGATTGGTTGTTTTGTAAATGGATCTAACGTTCTAATTACCAAATCTTCTTCAACTAATCCTCCTCGAGTACATTTATTATATTGTTTAATAGCTAATAAATGTTCATGATTTTTAAATGTTTTCGCACCAGAGTCATAAATAGTAGATAATATCCCTTTGGCCAATTCATTGTATGCACTGAAAAAAATAGTTGAAGACTTTAAATTTGATTTAATTCTTAGAAATAATAGAAAAAAAAAATGCAAAAATATTCATGTAAAGAAATTATACTTTAAAATATAAATTTATACTAAATATAAAAGTTATATAAGTTTAGTAAATAAATAAATTTTCATACAAAATTACATCTTGCTGAAATACATTAAATTCAAGTCTCACAATAACTACTCTTTGATAACCAAATAAATAAGTTTGAATTTAAAAAAAACATTAGAAACTCTTTATTTTATAAAAAATTAATCTTAATAATTAATAACTGTTGTTAATAAGGTTGATTCATTAGATGTTATTTTTCTAGGAAAATCACTACTTTCACTACTACTTATGTATTATTTTTATTTTTGTGTAAGTACTTAGATGTTTTTTATCAAATTTGTTTAATATGTTTTGGTATAGACTGTAAATATTTAGTTTAAAAAAAAAAAAAAAAATAGTTAATGAAATCGATTAACTGATAATTATCTCAACTTAAGTAATATATATATTAAATGAGATATTTTAACAAACATAACATGCAACTTTTAAAAGACTTACATCCCAGCCACTTATTTTAACACAATCTATTATTTTATATTCTACAAAATTTCTCAGTAAATTGTATACAATATAAAAAAAATTATATTATATAATATCAAATATATTTTATATTTTTTAAATTATCCTAAATAATCATACATTTTTCAAAAATATAGTTAAATAAAATGTTGATTAATATAATTCTTTATAAAATAATTACATATTATACTTACTTTTTAAATTCTTCAATATTTTCAATTTTCAAGCTTTTGTCAATATGTTTTTCTAATGTATCTTTGTTGCAACGAAACACTGATTCTATACCTCTATCAAATTCACAAGTTTTTTCTACTATTTTTAAATGTTCTTTTAAATACTCTCGGTTTTCTGGACTGTCTGTTGAACTTATACATTCATTAAAACCAACTTGAACATCTTTAATTCTTTTAAAAAGTTTTTCAGACTGCTGGTGAATTTGTGTAATGGCTTGACTTATTTCATCATCTTCATCTTTTTCTTCATTGATAGTTAAATCCATTTTCAATTCTTTTATATAAAAATATAAGATTAGTAGATAAGTATTTATATTAATTATAATTGTTTTATACAATTTTAATTTCAAATATTCATACCTGAAGTACGTTTCACTTGGCGAATATTATCGATTAATGAACTAACAGTTTGTGCATTATCCTCCAAATTATTGGGTCTTACTGAAGGAATATTATCCAAAATATCAGAAAGATCTGTGTCTTCAACAAGTGCGCAGGGTAGATTAATATCTTTATGACACGTTATTTTATTACGTGCTGCGAGTTTAATCTTCTTCTTCTTCTTCTTATAATATAAAACGAAGAATAGTTGCTACACGGGCCGATAGGTTTAGTGTCTCGACCAATCGAAAAATTAAAATTTTTTTTTCCAGTCCTTATACGATATCTCCCGCCGTCGTCGTTATCGTTATCACCCGCCGTCGTCGTTATCGGTCGTTATTAGTTATTAATTATTATTTAATATTTAATACTTATTATTATTGTTTTTATATACCGTTTTTTCCGCTTTTCGCACGGTTTTCCGGCCTTTCGAGACCTCTTTCCGTCGCGTTCTCGACGCTATATTCCGGAGCGGGTCTTTTTCGTCCCGTCCGTGCGTCCCCGAATTCCGTTCGCGGCCGTCGCCATCGCGTCCTGAAAACGCGTACTCGCGGCGCGTTCTCCGGTCGGTCATCGTATCGTCACTACTGTTTTTTTTTTTACGATACGTTAAATCATTTATCCGTATCGAATACGCGTCGTTTTGTTTTCGGTGTCTCAACCCTCGGACGCCTCCGCGACCTCATCGGTATTGTCTCGACAGCGTACGAAATACGATTTATTTTATTATGTGTATAAAAAGAAACGCGCGTCAGGTTTAACAGATTCTTATTTGTATTATACAAAAACATCGAAAAATCGTTGCTCTTCAGTCGTTGTAATGCCTTTAATCGCATACATTTGGGGCGATATCGTGAAATGTGTCTGTGATAATAAACTCGGTACGTCATTAAGACGTATACGATTAAATAATGTAAACGAATACGTCAGAAACACTCTAAACGACAATAAATATGCGATTTACGGTTTCGTGACACGCGAATCGTAAAAATTGTATCGGTTAAACGACGTATAATGTAGTATTCATCGAATCTCTAAAACGGTTTAAGTACTCGAGATTTGGTCGTTGATTACAACTCAAACTGTAGTCGATAGGTGTTAGGATAGGTCCCCCGACGTTAGGTAGGCAGATTCGAAACCCGTTCCGGCGAAATCCGGGCTGCATAATAACTGACCACGTATTCGGATTTTTTTTTTTTAATTTTTAAATATTTTGTTAATTATCTAAAAAAATTATTAAATATATATAGGTTTTTGATCTTCGACTCACTATTTACCACGACTCGCTAACGTTTGACATGTATTTTCATTAATACGTTTAAAATCTTCCCTTTGCGCCCACATCGTCAGCGATCCGACGCAGTGGGATCGTCTACCTGGGAGGTTTAAACGCGTTTAACTGGATTTTCAATGGTGATAACTTGAAAATTGAGCACTCTATTCGACTTGAATTTTTTTACGTACTGAACAACATAACGCCTTCGACGTCAGGAGGTATAACAATTCGCCGTAGGCAGATTGCCCTGTCAGGTATCGATATTCATTGGGCGATGACTGATAACTAGACACTTAATCACCGTTTCGGAGTGTATTTATTTATTTTTCATACTCAAAAGCACCGGGCAAGCCACGGTAAATGCATCCAATTTACCGTTCCGGGTGATGACTGATACCTAGACACTCAATTGCTATTTTCGTAACAAGCTACGGGACAAGGTGTATTACACATGTGAATATAATGAAATGACCGACCACTAGACGCTCGAATTGAACTTTTATTATTTACGCGTTTAAAACGATACCGCCAAAGTGTAGAGCCACCAAATCAGAGGTTATTCACATACAGCGAATTTTACCGACCTAGGGTATTCACTTACAGCGAGTTTCACCGTTGCTAGTTATAGATATTAAATAAATTGTTGCCATGTTATCTACAAGCTAGGGAAATCGGGAAATGTTTGGGCCGTGAGCCCGCGCGAATTCGATGAAACCATAGACATAATTCTGACATATTAACTATGTCTATAGATGAAACGACCGTCGTTATCATTTTGTTAATGTTATCAACTATGCAGAGTACAGACCTATCATTCATTGTGTATCTCCAGTGCCGGTTTTTCTGTAGTGCCACAGGCTCATCGAGTCGTAAATCGTGATAACCTTCTGTGGTTTCGCCAATATCTTCGTTTTGTTCAGTTTTCGAAATCTTTTTTTATTGTACATCAGCCATGTTAGTTTTGCTCAACGTTTAAGTTACTCTCACTGGTTTGCCTAACGTTTTACCATTACTTTAAACTAACCTAACCTCGTTAAACATTTAAGAAAGGAAAATATAATACATTTTTCTACTGTTAATTAGTAACGAAGATTATATTTAAAATCAAGTATCCAATGTAAGTATACACGTCATTTTTTATTATTTTAGTAATTAGTTTAAAACTTTTAAAATTGCTTACTAATACCTACTACTTGCTAATGAATTTCATACTTCAGTGTTTAAGTACATAAGTCTAATCATCTGAGCAGTACTATAACACATGTTTCTTATTATTAAACAGTTTTTTCTATTATATAGGTATATTTTTTCTCCAATTAGTTTTTTTTTTTACATATTTTGACGAACTTTGTTGTACATGTGTATAGTTTTTGTATGTTTGTGAGCTATGAGAGCTATTTTTATTGTTAATTAGATATTTAAGTGGATACATAATTTTGTACATATTCATTTATTAACAATCTACTACTTCATTTACTTTTTTTTTTTTTATTATTACATAATCCCAACAACCCTAGATTTCCAAATATTTATAAATTATTATAAAGTATCATTCGCTTCATATCACTGTTTGCTCTAATTATTGTATTTAAAGTCTTTCTAGATCTCAAAACAAAACATAAAATATGTTTGAATTGTACATAAAAATAAATAATATAATTATGGATTTATTATCTTTTTCTAGAAAATCATATGAAATATTTTAACAACTTATTCAAGCTTGTCTATTGCACTAAAAGAAATATGTCTTCTTCTAAATTATTGTTATGGGAAAATTCTATGTTTGTTAACTTTTTGACTCCAACGAGTGAGACGGAACAAAAAATCATAGTAGCACTGTTATCTCCATATAACAAATTAAAAAGAATAAACTTGTGTCGAAATTCAGAAGATACAATACAAGTATTTATTGACAGACTTTTTTTAAAATTATCAAAAACTCAACGTAATGTTAGCGATGATAAAATGCTTAAGAAACATTTTATAGAAATAAAAAAAAAAGGAATCAAAGTACCATGTACTTCTAAATGTTATCAAATATTTAAGGGTAATAATTATGTTACCCTTCACATTAAAGATCATACGTATGAAGTAATAGTTGATGCACCAATAATCAATGATCTTAAATTGAGAACTCCTCTATATCAAGGACTAATGATATATCCTTATACATTTCATCAAGAACTTGATCACATTTATTTAAGCTATTCGTGGTATAGAATTGATTCAAAACAAGAAATTGTAGTAAGCTATGGAATGACGTATATACCTACTGCCGAGGATGTTAATTGTCGTCTAAAATTGACGGTTACACCTTTCAATGGGGACAATTGGTTATTTGGACCTACAAGAGAAGTAATATTTTCAACAGTCTTAGAAAATACCATTAAAATCTATCCATTTGAAAAAAGAATAAAAACTAAGCCGTATAATAGGTGAGATGAATTAACTATGTATATTTATACATATTTTATCTAAAACCAGATCAATATGTTAATAAGTATTAATTCTTTTAAAATAACTAACTTTGTTTATTTGCAATTTATATATTGTAGTATTAGAGTTGTATCATACAATTTACTAGCTGGAGAATATACAAAAACTAAAGAAGCAAAAGATACAATGTATCCATATTGTCCAAAAGAAATTTTGGCATCCAGTTATCGGAACCCTCTTGTAATGACAGAACTTCAAGGTACTTAAGTAATATGATGTAAATAATTTATTTTATGTGTAATTAATTAATTATTTGAAGCATACAATGGAGATATTATTTGTCTGCAAGAAGTGGATAAAGTCTTTTTTGATAGAGATTTATATCGTATATTAAAGTCACACGGACAAATGACTAAATTATTTTTGAAGAAGAATGACCATAGGAATGAAGGATTGTGTTGTTTTTATTCCGATACATTTAGGTATGTTGTACAGTATTCTAGTATTATAAAAACTAGTATTTTTATTATTCATTTGTTTGTTTAATAATATTTCAATATTTTTAAATTAATCTAAATATATTTTAGTTTATTAGAACAATTTAATATTTGTTTGAACGATCTGACTACTTTAGAAATATATTGTGGACCTATTATAAAAGAAATTATGGATGATATAACATGGAAACAAGGATTAGAAAAAAATACTGTTTTTCAAGTTAGTGATTATATGTATATAAATATTATTATTAAATGTAAAACTGCAAAATAAATGTTTTATATAATTTTTAAAAAGATAAAGCTATGCTTATTATAGTTATTTTATATTGTAAAATTATTACTAATAATTTATTTGGAAAAAATAAATTAACATTTTTTTTAAAATATTTTATAGGTCGTAGCTTTAAATTTGACAATTAACCGTAATCAGATAGTGTTGGTATGCAATACTCATTTAATATCTGACCCAGATGGTGATTTTATAAGATTATTTCAAGCTTTAATTGAACTAAGTATTATTAATAAAATAAAACAAAATCTAATGAAAGACGTAAGTATATAAGTTGAAAAATTATTAAGCTGTATATTAAATGAAATAAGTTTTGCTATAATATTTTAATTTTAAAATGATTAGGTTAATAATCACAATAATAATTTGTTATATTTAACAAGTATAAAATGGTTTATTGATTTTAACTTCATTATTGTATATGTGTTTATAAAAATACTTAGAGTGGTTTACTCTATCAAAACTATAATATAAATGAGAACAAATTATTTTTACTATAAAAGTGTTATAAAATAACATATTACCTACATGAAAACAAGAAAAAAATGTATATAATATTATTATCAAAGGTACCATCTAAGAAATTACTAAGAATATTGTTTTTAAAATACATTTCTTAACAGTAACATTAAATAATTTTAACTAAAAAAAATCATTGTGTAGATACCAACATCTAATTTATTTGAAAATATGATATTTTATTTTTATACAATTAAAAATTAGTAAAATAAGGTGATAAATAATCTATTAATTATGTATTTAATTTCAGGATCCTAAAAGAAAAGTATCGGTTATATTCTGTGGAGATTTCAATAGTACACCTGAAAGTGGCATTTATGATTTAGCCACCGATTTATTATTACCAGAGGAGCATAGTAAATTAATTTTTGATTATTATTGTATACTTGAATATTTTTCTGGTCTAAAGTTTATTTTAAGAAAAATGTTAAAAATCTATATGTTAAAACATATACGCTATTTTTTTTATTGAAAATCAAAATAGTTTACTTAAAAAGAAATATAATTAATTCAAACTCCCAAATATTTATTAAGGACTATCAATTAAAGTAGTGATTAATTATTAAAATACTTAATTCAGCATTTAGGGTATGACGTCCATTGTACCAGTCACTGAATTTGAGTGTTGCGATGTGGCAGTTTCAATGTATTTGAATTTATACGAATAGATAAGCTGCTGTACAATGGACGTATTCTGATTTTTGTTCCTTCAAATTCTAAGGCAATACCAGTTCAACCCCACTATCTGAAAGATCTTGCCTGAAC
>NW_020270834.1:826758-849787 GCF_002803265.2 Melanaphis sacchari
CAGTTACGTACGTTTTTCTTTTTATAGCTTCACACAAACAAGGACAATCACATTCACACAAAATTGTTTTTTTTATGTTTCTGAATAATGCTAAAATAAAATTACTATTACAGTTATAGAAAATAATATTTTTAATGTATGAGTTGATTTGTTTAAATATTGTCTTAAACAATTAATATCTATCTATTTAAATTTACATTTATTCCTGATCAAATAATAATTAAATATAAATTTTTATATAAATCCAAACTCTATCTGTACAACATACAGAAACTAAATTATGCAAAATAGGAAAAATTGTATCTTTAAAATTTACTTAAATTATACCAGTATTGTAACACTATAATAAATACTACACAGAATTAATGGTTATAAAAATATTAATACAATATAAAACATTATTTAAAAATACAAGAAGAAAATATCATAATAAAATTTATATATTATTTTATTTTGAAGTCTGCAATTAAAGCTAAATGATCCGAAGGAAATAATAAACTTGGAATTCCACCATATTGAATAACATCATCATGTGATGGCATGGATAACACCTATAAATAAAAATTTATACAGTCTCGATAAAATATTTTTGCATAATATCTTTTACCTGAATAAGTTCGAGATATTGATTTGTAAAGTATATATAATCTAAAAGACCATGAAAAGTTTCAGTATAATTACTGTACAGGACATCAGTATCATATGTGTCATTTAAAGTCAAGATTATTTTTAAATCATTTAATATCTTACCGATCCTGAAAATGAAACTTGGATTACACAAAGGATTAATAATTATAATTATAGATAATTAATATAATAAAATTAGTGACTACCAAAATTAATCAAAACTTCTAAATGGTCAGTGCCAGTTAAAATATTTTATCAATAAATTTTAATTATGTCTATACATAGATACTACACTTATAAAATACCTACATATATAAATCATTGATTCTTTCAATGCAATGTTTCACAATAACCAAGACTTAATACCAGTTCAACTTTTTCACTATCTTAAGTCTTGCTTGGAAGGGCGGACTAGTAATATTGTTAAATCCATACCAACCACAAACGAAAATTTTCAACAGCCTTATGATGCGTTAATATCACAGTATAAAAACAAAAGTGCAATAATTCAATCATATATAAGAGCATTATTTGATACTCCAAGGGTTTCAATAGCATCAGCTACTGAGTTACAAACACTTCATCATTATGTTGCATCAAATATTAATGCATTACAGGCATTAAGTCAACTAATTGAAAGCTGAGGCGCTTGGCTGGTGACTTAAATTTGTAACCGTGCGGTTAGTGCAATAGTTGGAGAATGGCATTTTCAGTATAAAAAAAAAATTTACCCAAATATGAAGAAATTAAAACATTCCTGTTTATCAGATTGTTCTGTCTATGAGGCCGGAGAAGTTAATGTTGGCGTAACGAGTATAAAAACCTTTTGTCAAATCCAGTGTTAAATTTCAATAAAAAAAGTTAATCTTCACTAAACCTACAGACAAATCAACTACAGTACATAAATGTCCTTTCTGCAATGAATTCCATAAATTATATTCTTGTAAGGGATTCAATGATTTAACAGTAGTAGACTGTCGAGAATTTGCCTTAAAAAATCGTTCATGTTTCAATTGTCTATATTTCAATCATCAAGCATGTGCTTGCAGGTTCCCAAGTTGTCCAAAATATGTTCAACACCACAACTCAAAATTGCATTTAGAATAAAGTCTTGAAAATGACAAGTCTGTTAGTGAGGCTAAGCATATTGTAAATATGAGCACTGTTTTGTGTGCAATCAAAGGTATGGTACAGACAATGCACGTATCAGGAACCATGGTTATGTTGGCTACAACTATTTTATATATTAAGGATGAAGCAGGAAATTTTCAGCCCTGTAGAGCTTTATTAGTCTCTGGGTCACTAGTTAATTTTATTACTGATGCTTGTGTTCAACATCTCGGATTGTCAAAAATAAAATGTTATTTGCCAATAGTTGGTAATAACTCCATGAAGTTCAATGAACAAAGATTGCAACCAGTAGTTATGTACTCTTGTTTGAGCATTACAGTGTCACATTAGAACTGCATTTGCGTTCATCTATTTCTAATGACATACCATCTCAACCAATACATTTAAATCAATCTAAAATTCTAGAGTTTGTAAACGAACAATTAGCTGATCCAAGTAATGATACACCAGGAAAAATAGACATATTACTTGGGTGCAAAAACATTCTATACACTTTTTAATGGAGAAAAGGTTGAAATTTCAGAGTTTAATGTTCCATAATACTACACTCGGTTGGATTCTCAGTGGAAAGGTAATAAGTAATGACGTTAAACATTCTAAGTTGTCAACTTGCAATTGTACTCATGAAAAATTAATTAATTCAGTTATCATTATTTGTAAGTAAATCAAATTCCCTTACAATTGAAAAAAATAAAACTGAACAACATTTCATAAACACACATTCTAGAAATGATTCAGGGCGATTCGTCGTCAGACTTCCAATGAATATTCAACTTAACATTCTCGGTGAATCTAGTTACATGGCACAACAGTGATTCTATAATTTAGAAAAACGTTTATGCAAAGACAAGGGATTTATGCTTACCACAAAAGTTCATGTCGGAAATATCTAAAAATGAATTATGTGAAACTGATCAACAATGTTAAATCTGACATACATATTAATTACCTTACCATGCCATCACCAAGGAAAAGAGTATTAGCACTGAATTAAGAGTAATTTTTGATAGATCGGCTCCAACCAGCTGAGGTTTATTGGTTAACAATATCATAAAAAGATGACCTATAGTTCAGTCTTCCATATTTTAAATAGCATCAACTGCCGATGTTGAAAAGATGTATTGATAAATATTAGTAGCTTCAGAGGATTGTAAGTTACAAAAGATTTGTTATCGTTTAAGCCCTACAGAATCGTTAAAGGAATACAATCTTCGTACAATCATCTATGGAACAAAGTCAATTCCCTATTTGTCGACCTGTTGTCTGTTTGAATAAGTGTCTACAGCTCCCAGTGAACATGTTTAAAGAGTTAGGGACGATTTTTATGTTGATGATCTATTCACTGGTGCTGAGACCACAGAAGAATGTTTTTAGTTGTTCAAGGATATTTCAAATACTCTGAATAGTGGCTGTATGCCATTGAGAAAGTGGTGTACAGGTTTAACAGAAATCCTAAACAAGTTGTCAAGTATTGATAGTGATCCCAATCATGTATTACAAATTGGTGAAAACGATGCAGTTAATACATTAGGGATAATGTAGCAATCAACCACAAATTGTTTTTATTTCACATTAGTATAAATATGACAAAACGCACATTATTATTGGACATCAATAGATTTTATGATCTATTTGGATTCATTACACTGATCTTAATTTCTGGGAAAATATTTATCCAACAATTACAGACATTAAAAATTGAGTGGGACACTAAGATGTCTGAAGAAATGCAACAACATTGGGAAACCTTTTATTTGTCATTGAATGCATTTGATAAGTTGGTCATTCCTCGCCGAGCATTGTCTAACAGCTGATCATCAATTCAACCCTACGGTTTCTGTGATGCCTCACAAGAGGCAATAAGGTACATGTGTCTACACAGTGACTCAGAGTGAAAACAGTAAAATTCAAATGTCACTATATGTGTCAAAATTTCGAATAGCTCCGATTCATCCAGTTGCAATACCGCATCTAGAACTTTATGGTGCAGTATTATTTAGTGAATTTATCACAGAATTCATTTATGAGTTTGGAAAATTAAACATTAATGTAAAGAAAGGTGATGTACTTAAGTCAGATTGTATTGTTGTAATCGCCTGGATTAATAGTACTATTTGTATAATACAATTATATAATTAATAGTATAATTGTTTTTCTAACCGAGTTGCTCAAATTCTAGATAATACTAACTAGTCACAGTGGCATCATGTGCCTACAGAAAGTAACCTAGCTGATGTTATGACGTGTATACAAACAGTAAGCAATTTATTACAGTGTATATTATGGTGGAATGTATCTAATCTTTATCTGCAACTTTGTATAAGCTTTTTTTGACATGTATTGTTTCAAAGTACATCTACTTTTAAATGTTATCATTTATTCACCAATTTCAATAGCTTTGTTAGTATTAAAATACTTTTGAAAATTATATTTTAAAATTGTTAAATATGAATGAATTTTATAAAGTTTATTTTAATTTATTTCACATTTTTTAAACATCATATTTTTATCATTTAAATGTATAGTAGACAGAAACAATTGAACTATATATGATAATTGGAATACTTACCAGCCTTAAGACCAATGTAAATATAATCGAGATAGCATGTTAGAAAAAGACAGCAGATAAGAATGGTTTTGCTATTTTTTTCTATTATACATTACATAATATTATGATTGTTTACCAATATTTAATAATATTATAATTTTTTATTTAACTTTGAGGTCTTAACTCTTCAATAAAAAGACTCTTTACTAAAATGGTACATTTTTGTAGTAGTTTAAATTGTACCAGGTCAAGTGATATTAAAAAAGATTTGTCATTTCATAAGGTTGTATAAAGTTTATTAGTTTATATTATATATTTACTATTTGTAGACTTAAAATAAGCCCATGACTCTATCAAGAGAAGTAGTCTTTGGTGGGTGATAATTGAACTTAGAATACCAACAAAACTAATGAGATTAGAGAAGATGTATGTTCAAAATTTTAGATTTAAAGTAAAATTTAACTTAAAATGTCAGAAGATTTTTCAGTAAAAACTGGTCTGAAACAAGGAGATGCATTACCCCACACACTCTTCAATATTGCCCTAGAATCAGTAGTAAAGAAAGTGCAAGAAGACTCCATTGGTTTAAAAATTCTAAATAAAACTAGAATATTCTGAATCAAGGGAACATGAAACAAATTTTTAGCTTAGAGCAATGTATAGAATTAAAAGAAAAAAATACAAAAGTTATCAACATCCTAACTCTACTTATAAGCTATGCACTAATTAACTAACAAAAATAAATTTCTTTAGGTATTTCTGTAAATTAATTTTGATGATATAATTATACATTTTAAATCATTTATTATCTCATTAAAATACTATAATAATAAAATTTAATAAATTAATTAAAATAGTTGCACTAAATCAATTTTAAAAGTAAAAAGTTGTATGGCATCACATTTTTAGAAAAAAAAACTTTTAAAATAACGTACAAGTGTGCAACGCATTACAAGTCTTTGTAAATTAAAATTAAACAATTTTGAAATTAAAAACATAAATATTTTGTAATAAATAATTATTAGTTACAACACACATTTTAATATTTATAAATGATATATTATATTGAATTGTACATTAATAAGTAGTATTATTTCATCATTTTCATTAAAAAAAAAAAATTATAATAATAACATGAATCACATTTAATTAATAATAATCTTATCTGTATTATTCATAAGTAAAAAATACATAATATAAATACAATTATACTTGTTTCCATTTACAAAAATTCTTTAAGCTGAAACAAAAAAAAAAAAAAAAAATCAAACTTAATATTAATTAGAATACCTTGCTATGATCCCAATAATTGTAAATGTGTAGTTTGTTGTGATTATTACATATATGTAATATAATATTGTAATTATATGTATACATGAATACAACAACTATTAAACAAATTCAACAACATGACGCAGACCAGACATATTATTTGACTTATTCAATTATAATTACATGTACAATCAATTGTGTTAAAATTATTTATACGCTATCTTTCAACTTATAGCGCATTAGAGTCCGCAACAAATGTGTGTACTATTTTTTTTATTAAAAGTGATATTTATAACTAATTTTAATTAATTATTATTATTTAAAAATTAAGGTTAATTGTTTTATAATCATAGTTATTTAAAAATTGAAAGCCAGGTTTCTAATGTATTTACAATATAGGTCGTGGATATTTATATAGCTTTTGTATTATAGAATATTATATTCAAAAATTTGTTTGATATCATAGTTTTACCCAACATTATGTAACAAGTGTCAAGCTTACAAAATTGAACATATACCAAAATATGTATCATATTTTTTTTTTTAATATTTATTTTTACATAAAGAAATATTTTTTTATTTATTTGAATTAATTCAGAATATTAATTTAATGATTAAGTTCTTATTTTTTATGAATATAAATATTTTTTTATCATAGTAAATAATACAATGTTATGTAAACATTGAAATTTTGAATAAAAAAAATTCTTAATATTATAAAAATGAATGCAAGGTTTTATTTTTATTTTTTCATTCAGTATCAGATAAAAACTATATTAAAATATATAGCACATCAATTTGGCTGTAAATGATATTTTGTAATTATTTTAAACACTAATTAAATTAAATTAACTTACTGGATCATCATCATCAATAACAAACTCTGCTGCAATATCTTGTAATACTTCATGCTTCATAAACTGTTCAGATAAATCCTGTGAAATATCACTTATTTCTATCTCTTGGTCCGTAATAAGTCCTATTCCACCTTGAATACAAATTGATATTTTATTCCATGTGTACAGTTAAAAACATAAATTAAGTTATTTTATAAATTATATACATATGTTTAGTATTAATAATGTTAATTAAAAAAGAGAAATATAATAAATAAATACCATAGATTAAGTACCATTAATATAATTTACATGTTTAAAGGATATACAGTAGTTGTTTTTATAATGATACTGGTTGTAGTTAAACACTAGTTTAATGACTTAAAATTGGAAATCTTAGCAAAAATCATATGTTATATATTCAAAGACTTATCGGTGTTTATGCAATATCATAATAACCAAATGGGTGTAATGAGATTTATATTTACCACAATAAATGAATCATAGTATTAACAATTATGAATAGAATACATTTCAAGATAACAAAATTTTATAAAAAAAAAATTGTTAGACACAAAAATAATAAGTTGTTTTTAATGAGTAATAAACAATAATTAAATATGTATATGATGAAAATACACTAGTTTTTAGTAAAATACATTAAATCGTAATTATCAGTGCCATTTTTTTTTTTTTTTTTTTAAGGCGTTTACAGGCCATTCAGGCCCATTGCCGCAACAACCACTTGCCTCCACCTGTCTCGGTCTCTTGCCAGCTCTTCCCCATCCTCTATTCCAAGTTCCCTCAGGTCCTTGACCACTCTATCCTTCCATCTTTGTCTAGGACGTCCTCTAGGCCTTTTTGTATTTGGCTTCCATTTCGTAACCTGTCCAATTGGCCCCTCTGATCTCCACACGTGTCCGGCCCAGCTCAGCCTACTACTTTTTAAAATTCCGTTAATATTCGGTTCTCCGTATAGGTATTGGATCTCCTGATTTGTTCTTATTTTGTATTCTCCTTCGTTGTTTGTTTTTGGACCATAGATTCTCCTTAATATCTTCCGCTCGAAGGTGGCCAATTCTAGTTCATCCGATTTTGTAGTGGCCCACGTCCCACATGCATACAAAGCTATAGGTCTTACTAGTACTTTATAAAGGGTTATTTTTGTCTTCCATGATAATATCTTTGATTTAAATAGCGGGACCAATCCAAAATAACATCTGTTATATCATAAATATATTTATTTTTTTATATTTTTAAATTTGAATTACTTATATTATATACTTTTAACGATACACATATACTTATTTTCATTATATGAAACATTTAAATTTATGTTTATTGTATATTTTTAATCATAGTTTAATTATACGTACCCCCTTGGTTCCAATTTATGTGGATAATCTACACACTACTTTTTATGAATAGAATTAAAATGTTGTGATTAAAATTTAATTAAGTATTTACTGTTAGTAATAAGATTTTATTAAATTATAGTCATTTAATCAGGTATAGAATGTAACTTGTTTGATTTTTAATCAAGATGCTTATTCAGTAAATATTATCGTATTGTGTAATATAGAATATTGATAGGTATTTAAATCATTCATAGCATAAATAAATTCTGATCATTACAAACTTATTTTCATCAAAAAGTATTATTTTTTGGTAAACTCAGTTAAAAATCTTCATAAGATCACCACTAAAATAAAAACTAAAAGAAAAATTAAGAAATATTCAAAATAAGTCAGTAATTTTATTAGTATAGAGTCTATATTAATTGAATCTTATCATATATATTATAATATTTAATTTATCAAAAATTATAAAATACTTACTATCAACAAATTGTGACCACATTCCTTCTTTACCAGATAAAAAAACTGAGTCTTTTACAAGATACATCAAATTGTTATATGACTTAACATCATTATTATTTATATAAAATTCTCTTAAAACTTTCAAATTTGATGCTGGTTTCTCTAAGTCTTCCATACTTGTACTAGATTCTATTAGGTCTAGTGTTATGTGTTTCATATTTTCACAAACTGCAATAATAAATAAAAATTGATTTAAAAAAATGGTAAGATATTTTTATAGAATAATGTAAAAAATGCTACTTGATAGTATAAACTGTTTATACAAGACCACTTATTTAAAACATTATATTTTAATCTTCACAACTTTTTTGAATTGCATAATATGTAAACAAATAAAATATTATATTATTTATAATTAAAACAAAATATTAGAAATACCTGTTGCAGAATTTAATCCGTTTTCTAAAAGTGTATTAAAATCTTTGATTGGGCTGAATGCTGTAATTACACATTGTTTCAAAAGGTCTACTTCTTCGTCGCCATTAAATTCTAAAATATTATTATCCTCAACTGAACATCTATTAAACAAACATAATAAATATATTATTTTCAAAATTTGTTGATTCAATTTTCAAAATTAATATTAATAACATACTTTTCATAAATTTCTGGTTGAAGTGAAAATATGTTTATAATTTCATCTATAGGTTGTTTAGTCTTTTCTACAATTTCTTTAGGAGGATTTAGTAAAGTTTGGATATGCTCTGGAATTTTTTTTGTTAATTTGTTTTGATTAGTGGCTTTTTGAGCAATGCAATCATACACATATTGTAATCCAGGGTCATGTGTATTTTCTGGCATGAACAATTCATTTCTTAAACAATAGTAATCAATAAAACAAAATAATAAATTAATTATAGTTAAAAATATTTTAATTTACCCATCATTATCTAAGTCCATTGCATCTATAAGATTATTGACAGCATTATTTTCTTCATAATTGGGTTTAAATGATTTTAATGAAGGAAGTTTAAACAAATGCTCATCTTCAGCATATGGGAGATTAACACACACAAAATACTAAAACAATAATGTATGTTGTAATAATTACTAGAAAATAATAAATGTATACATAAATTATGGCATAAATATATATGTAGAATAGTAAGTGTAAGTTCAATCTAAATAAATAATTAATTTAATTATAATATAATTTCACATCAAATTATACACACGTTTTCAGTATCTTCTCTTTGAGGAAACATTACACCAATGTTTGGCAAACAATTATTTGAATAAATTTTTTTAATAATCATTAGCTCTTCTCTTTCAACCATAGCATTAAAAATGACTTTAAATGCAACAACATCTTCCTACATTGAATAATAAATATAATAGATTGATTATTGTTGTAAACAATACAGTTATACAAGTTACGTTAGTTAAGTAAAAATATTCTGCTTTGGAATATGAAATTAAAAATGTATAATGTCATTTAAAAAAGTAATAATTATTAAAAATATTACTTTATTACAGCTGGAAATTATTTAAAAAAAAATTTTGAAAACGTTTATAGATTTTGAAAAGATAAATGTTCATTGATAAAATTATCATTCTGTGTGTAACATAATATGAGTTAGTTATAATAATTTATTAAACATCAAAACTATGTTGACAAATGATGATTACTCATTCTTTTTTTTTTTTTTTAATTTAAAAGTATATCTTTAAAATATTTGTAATAGAGTTCTAATTTTAGTATATTTATTAATAGCAAGCTTTTTATTTATAATGCAAAGAAATTATATATTTTTTCTATATTTTAGTTTGAGTTGTATTAATTATTGACAGTTTTTTTAGAATCAGGAAAAATTAAATTACAATTTTTATAATTACAATTTTCTACTCATAATTTAGATAATATATATTTATGATATGTAGTTTTCAAATAGTTTTTTGATGACTATCTGTTTTTTTTTTTTGTTTTTTTTTTTTTTAATTAAAAAAAACTCAATAAAGTAGGAAAAGTAAATAATAAACAATATACTAATTTACTTTGTGAGGTTTAAAAATATATGATCCTCCGTCCATTAAAAATGATCTTTGTATATTTTTAGCTTTTGTAAACCCTAATACTTGCAAGCATCTTGGACCAGATTTATAACTATATACATCTGTATCTAAATCTATAAAAAATATAAATATATATTATACATGCATATAAACTAATTTAGTTAAATTTGAATAGTTTTCATGATGCACTTACTGGAGACTGGTATAATTGTATCACCAAAGCGAAATCCATCTATTATATCTTCACGATCAACTTCTACTTGTTCACCATTTTCAACATAAAAGTATGCAGTGTGTTTCTTCATTGCTGTAATTGAATCTTCTGTATCATAGTTCTTACATAATAACCACTTAAAACTTTTAGCGGTCTCATCTATCTATTATTGATATTTAAATATTTGAATAATTATTGCTAAGTTTATTATCTAAATATTAATCAACAAAATTATTTTATACACACAAATTAAGTTATTACCTTTTTATAACCGGAAACTCTAATATTAAAAACATTTCCAAAGCTCAAAGGGATATTCCAAGCTCTTGGAGTTACTTCTTTTTGTTTATAATGACTTAATTTATGTAGAACTGAATAAAAATTAACAGCAGTTGCCTAAGAATAACACAATTACAAAATTAATGGTCAAGATTATTTTTTTAAAAAAGATTTTTTAGTCTTATACATTAAATATATCATAAATTATAACCATGAATTCTATGATTAATAAATAAGGCAATAATTTATATAAGTATATGTTACTAGTAGTGTTGATTTCTATGCAATCGCATATTGTTTTCCTTTTCATTTTTTAGGATTTTTGTCAGTTATCTTCACAAACAATAATAATTTAAATGTAAAAGTGATTTTTTTTTTTATATATATTTTTGCATATTTAATAGTGATTGTATATTTTTACAAAATTTAAAATATATTGCATATTAAAGCAAAATTTACACGTAAGTATTTAAGAAATTAATTATAATAAGTTGTTTAATATGTAAATTTTAAATAAATAAAAACATTTTCTTGCATATCTTTCTTATTTTCACAATTTTTACTGCATATTAATGGCATATTTCGATACTTTTTAATGCATAAAAATCCGTGCTTTAGTTATTAGTAATGACAATAATTAGGTACCATCAAGAAAATCCAAATGTAAAAAATGAAAATTAGGATTAATTAAGCTATTGATTTCTAAAACAAAAATATAAATTTAATTTAAGTAATTTGTTATCATTTAAATTTATTTTCACATGAGACAACTACCTTGGAATTATGAGTATACTTTTAAAATATATAATTAGATATTATTTAAAATTTAAATCCACTGCTTCACAAAGAGTTATTTTTATATGTTTGGTCTTTTTAAAATGGATTAAATTTTTTAAATTGAAATAAAGTTATATGAACACATAACACAAGAAAGTTGTTAAGAAAAATAATGACTGTAAACAGTGTAAACATGTATATGTTACGGTAAATGATGTTATATCGGAAATTAACATTATTTTCCGGTTATTAACATTATTTACCTACGAATGTGGGAATTATTGTTATTTTCTAGTTAATAACATTAATAACTGTATGATTTGGGAAATTTTGATCTGATTATAAAATAAAAGAGGTCATTGCAGAAGATTTAAAAAAATAACCAAAGAACCAATCACCAAAGAAGACAAAATTCGAAATTAAATCATAGAAATCGCAGAAAAAAATTTGGAACTTGGTACTTAAATATTTTTTAATTATTTAACGATAAATTTCTAAATTTTAAATACAACACAAATAAAACTAAAATATAAATATTTAAAAATTATTTTAAATACTTTTTTGATGATTTTCAAGAAAATATTTGTATTGCATGTAAAAATTCAAAAAAAAAAAATTAGAAAAACAAGGAGAGGAAATAATGAAACTTTCTAAAGAAAAGTTTCCTCAGTTTGAAATAAGCATACTGTATGTGTATTTATACCGAACGTTGATAGAGCTTGTGATTCTATGTGAAATATACTAGCAGTTGTCACCAAGTTGAATATGACTTACACAAACTCTACAAGTTAATTCTTAATGAAAAAATATATTATTAAAATTAAAATTTGTTTTATTATTTTATAAGTACAGAATATAGTTTTCTTAAACACTATTTTACATGCCAAGAAATAGCTGTTTGCAAATAAAATTTATTAGACATGGACAATGTGATAAAATTAGTAGATGGCAGACAGTTGACACTGCGGAAAGTAGCTAGTAATAATTCGGTTGCGGGCCCTCAAAGGTACTAGCATTGTCATTGCAAGACTAGTTGTAATAATAATAAGCATTGTGCCTACCTTGAGGCTGAAAAATTATGTTATATTAAATGTCATGGAAGTAAAACTTGTAAAAATAAATAAAAATTAATAATGCATTTTTCTATTTTTTAAAATACCTGGGTACCTACATAAATTTTCAAATTGTAGTATTTGAGATTCATGCGCATATCTGATTTATAACATCAATTACCTGTGTATTTGGTCATTAACACGATTATCCGGTTTATAACAATAATTACCTGTGTATTTGGTAAATAAAGTTAATAACTGGTGAATAACGTTAATTTCCATTTAACATCATTTACTGTAACATATACACACAATGTAGACCAGTCAACCCTAAACTTCATTACATTGTAGTTCTGCCAAGAATATTATAATTGTAAAACAATAGTAAAATCCATTGAAAAAACTGTTATATTTTAACATTGTCAACAATACTTTAGACAATTTACATAATTCTTAATAAACTAGGATAATATTATAAAGAATAATATTTTCAGTCACTAATAAAGAAATAACTCATAGTATTTAAAATATTTCATAGGAAGTCAGTCTGAATCGTAATGATATCATGTGTGTGTGTGTGTGTATATTTATGTGTGCACTACATATAATATTATTGTATTACCTCAGTTTTCATGATAAATTTTTCTAACTCAGGATTAAGTGATATATCTTCAAAGTCTTTACCTCTGAAATCAAAACATTTCTTTTAAACTATAAATGATAACTCATTATGTAAACAGTATTCATTACACATTATATCATTGATTTTTATTTTATGAAATATAAGAAAAAAATATATTATTATTTGAATACATAAACGTGTATAAATAAGGAATCTACCAATCTCAATAACATTATCAAGAATAATATTCATGAATATGTTTCAATATTTTCAAAAGTTTATTTTTTTTTAGAAAATAATAATGCCTGTAAATGCAAAATGTTTTATATTCTTAAAAAATATTGTGACAACTGACAATGTATTTTTTTTGAATATTTCAAAATTAACTTAAGAGGAGCATTGAATTAAATTTTCAAAATTTTTTACTCATAATAAAAATTGTATCATACAATAAAAAAAATGAAATTGAAAAAACTTTTATGTTCATTGAAAATAAAAATATTAACATTAATTAAAAATTTCAAATCTTCAGTTATCATTGAATTACAAAAAAAAAAAATAAAATAAATATCAAAAAAATGGATTTGATTAAATAATTACATGTTTTTCAGGAAATTCAAACTAGATTCAATTTTTTACCAAAACTAGCCTTAACAGTAAATATCAATGCATTGTAAGTACTGCAATAGGTGATGGCAAAAAATTAAACCCATTTATACACATTGCTTTTATTTCTATTTAAAAGAATATTTAAATAAAAAAATGGTATTTAAAATTAAAATAATGAATAAATAGTTGTATAATTTAAACATAAAATAACTAGATTTCAATTTAAAATGTGTAATTTTTTTAGAACCATATTTTTAAAATTTAAATGAACTTACATTATGGTTAAATTAATATGTTGCGTTTTTATACAGCTTGCAATTATATCTATTTTATTAAAAGAAATATCTGTATCAAGATTTGAAAACATAACAATCTGGAGATCTTTAAATATTTTCTCTCTGTAAAATAAAAAATTATCATGCTTAAATATGAGTGACAATATGGGTATTGAAATAAAGAGTAAATAAATATTAAATACAAAGATATAATAAACCAAAACTATAACTTTTATAGCTAAAAAAAAAATTAACATTGTAGAATTTGTTATGGTTAAAATTTTTATTTATTATTAAATGCATTCAATAAAATAATTTGAATTAACCTTGCAATTTATTAATGAAAATTATGTTTTAAATTAATTTGAAACAAAAATCCAAGTTGATTTTGAAACAGAAATTAACTCCACACTGAATTATTATGTAAACTCGGTAAATCTAAAAAGAGTATTTTTGATTTGATTGTTGAGATAAAATATAAATGTTAACATTCTTTAAGTTATTTATTCTAAAACTTAGTGAATACCCTAAATCGGAGACAGGACTTGAGAAAAACCATACTTAGAAAAGTCTAGTAATTAGAAGTTAAGTCTCGTGATAAAATCGGTGATAACGACGTTTGCTACGTTGGTGGTTCCATACTCAAATGGTGTTTTTTTGAACGTGTAAATAACAATCTATGAAAGCCAAATTTGAGTGTCTAGTAGTTGGTCATCACCGGAATAATACATTGGGTAACAACACTTGTGTGTGGAAAATAAATAAGTACATTCCAAAAATGGCAATCAAGTGTTTAGCTATCAGTCATTACCTGATGTATGTCAACGCCTGGTAGAACAATCCACCTGTGGCGAATTGGATGTATTTCCCATAACTAATCTGGTGCTTTTATGCAACTAAAAATTTATAATATATTATATTTTGCATATTTTATAAATTTTTAGGAGATAAGTGCATAATAAATTTTGTTGATGGACAATGAAAAAAAAATGAAAAAATTTTATTTTCATACACATGCTATGCAAATTTATTATTTTCTAATTTTATTTTTCTTTCTTAACAAACATATTTTAAGTAATATTGAATATAAAACTCAATACCATTTAATGTAGGTAATTGTTGTCATAGTTGCAAATAAAAATTAATTTCAAGAAAATAGTAAAATATATATTGTATCTCTATTGCACTATTTTGCGAAACACTAACTTTATTTATTATTTATTTGCTAGTAAAATTGTTGTAAATAACTGACATTTTGCAATATTTTATTTTGCGATATTTTTTCAGTTAAATAAAAAAAGAAAATGACAACCAGTTGTCCATCATAATTTAAATATTACTTTTAAAATTTTTTTTCCTATATTTTATATTTTCTGTTCATAATTTGCCTTTATTAGCTTCTATAAATTCCAAATGCTATAAATAATGATAAAACTACAATTTTTAATGATTTTAAAAACTGAAAAATACTTTTAAAAACTTTAATACTGTCTGATCTGAGTTGAAGAAATTATATTTATCATCAAATATTTGTAGTAAAATAGAAAAAATAAATTAAAAATGTGGAAATTCACTTTTAAAAATAGATATAGATAACATTAACCAGGTAGTGATATGTAGTGAATCCAATAGACTAGACATTTGTTTCTATGCATTAGTTTATGTGCAAATCGGGACCAGCCTGTTTGAGTCCAATAGAGGATTACTGTAATACATACTCAGTTTCCTTTTTCAACATATCTGCAGCAAGAACAAGAGCATTAAGCCAATCTGAAGGTGTTATATCTTCTGAAGATAAACTGTCAATATGTTTAACTAAATCCCAAGTCACTATACCTAAGTTAGTAACAATTTCTATATTATAACATCCTTGGGATGAAAGATGGTTATTTGTACGAGATGATCCAAATAATATTAATGCTAAATAATCTTTACTTTCAGCAAATATCTAAAACATAATAAATAATATTAACATTAAAATAAATATATTATAATAAAAAATAATAATAATAATATAGGATATAAATTACTTTTCTCTTTAAAATCATAGAAGCACAAAATTTAGCTTTTTCAAAATATGTTTTTCCATCTGAATCTAGTTGTAAGGAACTTTTTCCTATATCAATTGCAAGTACTATTGCTTCCTAGGACATAAAATATTATGACAATAAATAAATAATAACAATAAGATATACAAAAACACATGTAGATAATTAATGCTATATATAATTTAAATTAAACATAGGAACTAACGTTTTTATATTTATGTTATATAAGAAATGTTTAAACTTATTTTATCCTGTCTGAAGTCAAACATTTAAATCTTACTTTCTTCTCATTCCTACAAGCTTTCTTCGAATAAATTCCTTCTCACTACTCGATATATTCCACAATATATACACATTTTACACTATCAAATATGTAATACCCATATTCTTCTAACAATCAATCAACATTTGTCACATTAAAATTCAATGAATTTTTATTCAATTTTCAACAAAAATATACTATTTTTTCAATTTTTTTTTTTTTTTGCATAAAGTGCTTATCTTCAGGAGTAGGCCTGAAGGCCTAGTTAGGACGTCTATTTGGCTGAACTTTTAGTCGGGCACCAATAGGTTTTGTTTGAATATTATAATTAAAGGTATTATACAATATTTTAATAAAAACTATACGTATTTTACTAATTTAAAGGTAAAAAAATTATCTGTGATCTCGCGTCTTATTTTTTTATGATACTTACATTTTTAAGTATACTATGAACCTTTTTAAATATTAATATTTTACTGGCTCATAACTCACTTAAAAATTAAAATATCATAAAAAAATCCAAATGGAAAAACACATAATGTTCCTATCTTCAAATTTGATAATAGGTTATTTCACTCTAATATTTAATCTAAAACTTCAAAATTAGAACTTCTGAAAATATATTTTGATATAGTAAGCATTAAAAAAACGAAGAGAATATAATCGGATATAATAACCTCTTAAGACAAATATTAAAAACAATCTAAATAATTATCTAGTTTAAATATATTGACAAAGTAATTATAATAATGCTATGTTTACCACTATACTTTGGCCTACTAAATAATATTACTGACTAACCAAAAAACACATACAATTCAGTGCATTCTTTCCTCATCAACAAATCAATAATGGTACACTAACAGTCAATAACTTTTATCGCTATACCATATATATATATATATATGTTAAACATAGTAAGAGAAATAATGCTCTGAACCAGTTACTACTGTCAATTAGCAAAAACACAACAATAATGTTCTCTCTAGGTAGAGATACTTTAAAGTGCTTTATATTTTATTTTATACCTAATACAGTTTTCTTTATATAGTAGAGCATTGATAACTCTGATCCCCGATAATTCTAGACACCATATAAAATCCATTTATACGTAGGCAGTTTCTAATTAATCAATGAAACAAATAGTAACAATTCCATCTTTTTCATTACTTACTGTCCCTTAAATGATTAACAATAATAAATTGATAGTCAAATGTTTGCTTCTTTTTTTTTACAAGTGATCTTATTAGACAATTATAGTTTGTTACAAGTACATACAGATACAATGGTTCCTCGTAGACATGTTACTTTGGACTTAAAAAAAAAAAGTTTAAATAATTAAATTAATAGAAAATGGTCATAATTATGCTGCAATTACTGATAAGTACAGAATAAGTAAATCTACTGTTGGTGAAAAAAAGAAAAACGAAGACAAAATCATGAAGTTAATTCAAATCCTTTGATAAAATCGTTAATTTGAATGAGGCTCAGTCTAAATTCATCTGGACTATCAAGACTCCACTTATATGGCTTGTAACCATATAAGTCAACATGTTAAGTAATCAAAATCATTGCAGCAGAGTCCTAAAGTCAATTTTTTAGTATATCATTATAGGCCTTTTAAATTAAGTAATTTATTATAAGGTAATAATTTTAATAAATATGAATACAAACCTGTTTATTGACGGCCGCCATTAGAAAAATACAGTATGTAGAGAATTGTAATACGCTAAATATTACTTATAAATATTTATTTGTAGACAAGTTAAGTAAAGCATATACCTCTACATCAATGACCAATATACTTCAGTATTTTGGCTATATGTATTATATAATAGGGAGCATATGTACAACGTAGCGACCGAGTCAGCAATATGGATGTGCAACCATAGAAAATTTGAAACGATAAATTGATTTACTGTATAAAAATATAAAAACCTTACCACTATGATAAAGACAACAAAAACGTTAAATAGGCGCCTAAAAATCAACATTTTATTTATCAGAAGAAATACATTATCACGACGAGATCACTGAGTGATAAGCACTTGTCCGAAAAATGATAATTCAGAAAAGCAGTACCGAGGTATAGACCATAGAATAGAGATTAAATAGAAAGGCGACTCCTGTAGAACGATTTGATATGATCATTGATACTATCGCTCCGCGTGGCTTTCTTACGAACTAAAACATAAACTATCGATAGTTGATAGAAATCGATATATTTGTGTATCGATATTATTATTATTTATCGATTATTGAATGTACTGTTTTTAATTTTATATTTCCCATTTACCATTCACTTTTTTCAAGTTTTTTCATTAAAAAAAAAAATAAATATGTTGATAGGGTAAAATTATATTTATTGAAATACTTTCAAACATATGTACCTAACTTTATGTTTCCAGTTCTTTCAACCCATTTATCACACATTTCATTGTTCTTCAGGAAGGGATGTCTGAGAACACTTTTGCTATCGTGCAAAGTGTCACATCCCATGACCATACACCGATGAGAAGGTATGTTTGAAATCGAACCAACGCGTTTATAAGATTGTAGACGACTGTCACAGAGAGCGTAGGTGATGAATACCAATTTTCTGTGGGAGTACCACACAGCAACAATCAAACCTACGCAATCTGACTTGGAGGGTCGTAGAAGGTTTCGGGAAAAATAAAATAGAGTAAAGAAAGATGATGTAATAAACGCGACACGGATGGTAATCGAAAAAAAATAGTGTCACGCGGTTTAGGGTTTAGTTTGACAGCCGACGGTATCGAGACAGTGCTTAACGGTAAAACGGATCGTTTAAAGGAGTTGTTTTGAAATCAACTTGTTATGAACGAGCATAAAAACATTAAAAATAGAAATGAACGTGGCGCTCGTGGGCATCGTGGCCCGTAGCGTCATTAGCACCATTAGCTGGTCTTGAGTAAAATGAGGGGTGCGCAGTGTTTCCCTATGACTGGAATATTTGGAAATTTTGTTAGGATGATACGTTGCGAGTTTTACGTTATGATAGTTCTGTCCTATAGAGTTACAACCCTCTGGTATAGACACTGTCTGTCGTCTGATATTAACCAAATCGGGCAACATTGCCCTTGAACACAGTCTCCAGGGGGCGCGGCATACATTATCACTTAAATAAAAAATATCAATATTATCACTGAACAATATATTGTTTAAAATTAGTTGAAACTGTTGAAAAAACAGTAAATAATATTAAAAAAATGAAACTATTGCAATTTCAAATTTGCTCGTTTCTAGCAATGTTTGTTTACATAAGACCCGCGAAAATCACGCGGGCAATGAATTGTTCCCGTTTTTATAATATCGTAATAAATAGGGATACATATTACCAACGTCTAGTCAGATTACGGATACGGTTTTAACTTTTGAAATCCAATACTTCATACCGTAGGGATACAGTAGATCACCCAGCTGATTAAGTGTCTTTTTATATTGTTTTGTGGTAGAATCAACTGAATGTATCAAAATTACCGTATTAATTATACATTCAATTATATAATTTATATTGATAAAATAATTATAATATTGTGATATAAAAGTTATGTAACTATATGTTACGAATTTTTAAAGCAGAAAAGATCTATTAGTATCTAATGTTTCTAATTGTGTGGAAAACTCAGAACCAAGATTTAAGTCCAATACAAATATACAAGGTTTTGGTTGTCATAAAAAAATTATTTTACCCCCCTCCCCCACCCACGAGGTATTTTTCACAGTTACGTGCCGGCAAAGCGCACACATAGGTTTACTATAATACTTACAAAATTAATACAACAACCTGAGCTGTCACGGGACGCCTGGCAGATGTGAAACATCAACATTATTTTGTAATAGTAATATGCAGAAAATAACAGATTGCATAGGAACTAAATATGTCATAATAATAAAATAAAATATAACGATTTTTTTTTTCAGATAATGATGAATGTTTATTTAATAAACATTTATTTTCATTAAATACAAACATTTACGAATTTATTTCAAATCGTGACTACTTAATTCGTTTAATCAGTGATTTCGGTAATAGTGACATTCGATGTTGCTTCTGACGACGATAATACTGTGGCAATTGGTCGATGGTAACTGAAGTATGTTACAAAAGTATTGGACATAACATTATCAAGATATCTAATAAATACAGCATCTATTGTTGTTCCGTATCTGGTGGTAGGTTCTCTTGGATTGAGAAATAAATGATATGATAAATAATAACAATAATAAAAACTAACTAATTATAATAATAATTAATATTGTGCTGTTTTTTTATTATGATATAATTGGATTGAGATGGCTTAACGCCGGATCGAGTGGGAGAGAATCGCACAGTCGATTGCGCATGGTGACGCGTCGCCACACCGTACACACTACAGCATATAGACTGTATATATATAGTATATTATATACCATCATATAGCGTGGCGACGCGTCGTCGGGCGTTATATAGCTTTGATCTGTACCTACTTAGTATTGATTGTGACACATCCACTATTGGTAATTATTTTGCAGATATGTGATGAAACTAGGGCACTTTCATGGAGACAGCCAGAATAACCAAAAAAAGCTCCTACCAATTAAACACAATTTTAATACATATTATGATATAAACATACATAAAAAGGTTCAATATTAAATTTAGAAATACATTATCTTGTTTGTTTAACATTTCTCATTCCACAAATAAGATTTTTTGGTAATTTTATTTGTTGAGTTTTGTAAAAAAAATGTGTCAGTGCTTTATAAAAAAATAAATATATAAATTGAATAATTATTTGTTAATTTAATTAGAAATTGATTATACCAAACTTATAAACAATATTTTGTGTATAATATATATTTTTATGAGGAACCTTACATTTTAAGTTTATATACAACAAATTCATTGAGAACTAGGAGCACTTTTTCAATTTATATTTTTTTTTTTTAATATAAGGAGAACTTAATAATAATAATAATAATAATAATAATAAACGAACACTTTGTTTGGTAATTAAATAATAAATTATATTGTTTAATACACTAGATATATACAAACCACAAATACATTTACATACATAAAATATTGTTAGAAAAAAAAAAATTGTACAAAAAATAAATAAAAAGGAGATAAGATTTTTATATAATAATTGAAATGAATGAACATTTAGTAAGACCATGATAGGTTATTATATAATACGTTGGCTATTTACAAATAAAAAATATTATGAGTCGTCACACTTTACAATTTTATCAGTGATGAACAAATCAGACGCTAAATCTAAATACTCTGCTCTTTTAATTAATTCTGCATTAACCTGGATATCCCGATGTGTATAAAAAGAATATCTAAAGACAGTTACGTCGTATTTAAATATAGTACAACTAACTATATATTTATCATCAAAAATTGAAACATTTAAAATAACATTTTCTGAAGGAATAAATATATATTTTAAAGGTACATTCAACTCCTTAAAAAGTAAACGAAATTGACCTAAAATATAAAACATGTACAATTGTTCCTCTAACTGTACATCCAAGTTATATATATTAAATTTTTTTTTAACATCATTAAACTTTTGGCGTACATTAATTTCAATAAATTTTTCAAACACCGAAACAAAAAGGATTAACATCTACATTTAAATTAATGTAAGGTGTATCCACTAAGATATGAGTATATTTATAATCATCAATTTTTTGGTCATCTTTATCACGATTTATATAATCCTGATAATATTGTTGTACTTCGTTCAGTTACGTATTGCTCGTAATATATTTTCTTAAAAGTAAATGAAAGTGAAATAAAGAAAATTAATAAATTATGTTTACAAATCGAAATTATTTATTGTACATTGTTTATAATCTGTACGAATTGTATTCTGAATTATAATAATTATGTGCAGAACTGAACAATTATTATCTCTCGGTTCGCGTCGATATTACTTCATCAACCAGAACTGTCTTCACATCGTAAGACAATCAGCGACCATTTATCATCTCGCAGAAGTAATAAATATAATATATAAGTGATTCAATATATATTTTTATTATTGTTAAAAAATGTATACATCTGTGGTCAGCCTATTTATGAAAACGACTCATTTTATAATAAAATTAAAAATATAATATTCAACAATGAAAATATTACGAAATGCAATTTAAAAGAATTGTCAAACAATGTAAGAACGTATAAAGAATTGTGTGTAGGAATTACCATTTAAAGAGTTCTCCATGATGCATTTTATTTGGTGTTTAAAGTTTTATTTCTAAAACGCTCACTGTTATAATACTAAAACAAATGCAAAATATTGGATCGAAAATAATCTAGAGAGACATGAAATTACTTTGAACATCAATACTTCGAAAAATCGACGCCACTCATGATCATTTTAAAACGTTGATCTTAAAGACTGTTCTTTGATCACTAAATCTAAATGATTACGCTCTTTCGGAGGCATAATGTGATTTGAAGTCTTTTACATGGCTCTCAATCGAATATAAATCTTGTCACCCAGATCGATTTGAATTGAGTTCCAACGTTTAAACTTAAACTAATAATGTTTTAAAACATATCA
>NW_020270835.1:0-9159 GCF_002803265.2 Melanaphis sacchari
TATATATATATGTTGTTTGTATTAGGTTTCCAACGAATGATCACTTTAGGCATCTGTGGATGTTGTTCGCCGAGAACAATGGTGTGGATGTTCAAATGTTAAATCCCACCTCCGCTCTGTGTTCAAGGCATTTTGTCCCTGGTGTAGACTACAAAGTAGGCACTCCACGTCGTCGCCATTTGCTTAACACAGCAGTGCCGTCTTTGGTGAGTGATTTTTTAATTTTTTTACAACATTATCAAATATAATATATAATAAATATAAAATATATAACACATAACATGTCAAATATCCTACTGTATTGTGATGACTGCTACCTATGTTTATACACACACACACACACACACACACACATACATAGCACACCTAGCAATTTATTAATTATTGTTGTAATTGTAAAATATTTTTTGATTTGATCGATTTGACAAGTAGATGTTGGGCAACAAAGCATCCACTGTTGCAAGCAAAGGAGTACACATCATTCTTATTTATTATTCCACACGTTGAAATGTTACAGTAAAATGTATAACGTTATATGTGTACCAAACTTCAATGATTTTATACAGACACACATTAAAACTGACCTCATATAATGTTACAGATAGTACAAAATCAGCACCAGATGATTGCAGCGCCAGACGGCGAACAAGACATGGACGTGGAAATTGTTGAAGTACAAATCGATGATGTCATGACGGACGTAGACGAAGAACCGTTGGCACAAGTCTTAGAGGACATTGAGGTTGTAGACATGCTGCCAGCTGACGCTGCAGCAGTATATGAATTCATGGATGTATTCGACGTTTTCCCATCAGACGTCGACGGTGAAGTCAGTGTACATTTCACATTAAATAAAAATAGTAGATGACATTGTTTTTTTACAACTTTGTTGTTTAAACTACAGTTCATACCGATTCCCCTGGCTGCTCCCAGAGCACATGTGCCCGTTAGAGACCGTCCGGCTGGCGTTCGACACCAACTTCCCGAACAGCACGACATAGGACCATTGGATGCCGCCTGCGCTCACTGTTATGGCCGTCATTTCCGGTGTGAGAAGATTGGAAATACTCATTTTTCAACGTGTTGCAATAATGGTCAAATGGCTATTACGGGTGACCGCGTGTTGGGTCAACCTCCAGAGTTATTAATTCATTTGTTAATAGATGATTCACAGGTAGCCAGACACTTTAGAAAAGAAATCAGACGATACAACAACACTTTGGCGTTTGCTGCGTTTTCCACTGACTTCAACCCAAGACGTTTGCCAGGTCGGGGACCAAAAGTGTTTACTGTTCACGGGCAGGTGTATCGTAGGATTTCTAACGATGTCGTCAGAAATGAAATGATGCAACCGAGTTACTGTGAGTTGTATTTCATTGAATCCGGGGAGGCCAATCGGATTCGAATGGCACAACAGCCACGCCAACATCCATTATTGGAGAACTTGATTACAGAGTTAGACAGTCTGTTACGGCAAATCAATCCGTTTGCAGTGGCTTTTCAGTAATAATACATTAAATATACATTCATTACACTTATAAACAAACCCCATCACATTGAAAATCAACACACACACACACACACATAATATATTTATATAATGTAATTATATAATAACAATCGTTACATAATTTAACTCAATGATGGCACTTGAGTGTACTGTGGATTTGTTGTATTCGTTATTGTCATCATACTTTGTACGATACTTTTAGTTATTTCTTTGTTGTTGTTATTGTTGTTGTATAACAAAAAAAAATTTAATCATATAGTTTTTTGTTAATATATTTCAATCGATATTCTATTATTTGCATGTACACATTCATGACATCACTCGCTACTTAAATTGACTTAATTCGTTGTTATTATTCATTATTCATTATTATTATTTCAGAATATTGTGTTGCGATATATTATACTCATATAATTTATAATTATTCTTATCCTGATGATGTACATAGTTAGCATCTTATTCACTACTCACTCTTTAAGATATCTACTTTTTTAAGAATAAAATTTAACATGTGTGATTTTACAATACCAGTGCGTTATCATATTCTTATTTCACCTTAATATATACATACAATTATTGACCAATTTTAATCGCCGTTAAACCGCTCATATTGCACCAAACGAGACTTAAACCTAATCATCATATAATAATAATATATATATAATATAGACTTCAGAATGGTAACTCTATTATTATTTTGTTACAGGACCATGCGACAGGTATGGCAGAGGGAACAAGAAGCTGCTGCTGCTGATCCCACGGTGCGACCGAGAAGAGTGACAATGCACATCATCGCCGACCCAAATAATGACCCTCGGCGATACAATCCACCAACTGGTAATGCGAATGAAGTAGCAGTCGTATTCGTTGGTGATGACGGGCTGCCACCGAGGAACCTCGATCTGGTCATCTATGACACGAACCCGGTGGACGCACAACACCGGATGCAAAGCATATCAGTGGGCTCGCCTCATGCGGATCCCATGCTGTATCCACTGTTCTTTCCATACGGAGAATCCGGTTGGCAGTACAACCTGCGACAAGAGGGTAACCGCCGCAACGCTGTTCGCGTTCGAAACACCATCAGGGAGTTTGTGTGTTACCGTCTGGCCATTCGATATACTGGAAACAATGGACATGGGAATGACGGCCAAACGTTTAGTTTATTACATGCTGGTGGTTTTTTATTACAGCAATACGTGTGTGATCAGTACGTTCGGATGGAAGCGAACAATTTGCGCTACACCAGACTCAATCAGAAAGCGCTGTTCGCCGAAGCGTATCAGGGGCTTGTGGACCACATAAACCAACAGCATCATGTCGATGAAATCAACCCCGTCGGTCGCAGGATGATTTTGCCTTCGACGTTTGTGGGTGGTCCCCGTTACATGAAACAATTTTACCATGACGCGATGGCCATTGTGCGTAAGTACGGTAAACCTGACCTGTTCATAACTTTTACATGTAACCCTAAGTGGCCAGAAATCGTAGACAACATTCCGCATTGGTTGAAAGCTAACGACAGGCCCGATCTGGTGGCGAGGGTGTTCCACGCAAAACTAAAGCAGCTGATGCGTGATATAACAACTGATAAGGTATTTGGTAACGTAGACGCTTTTGTCTATACTATTGAATTTCAGAAACGCGGTCTTCCGCACGCACACATACTCATCATCTTGCACGAGGACAGTAAGTTGCTCACTGCCGAGGACGTTGACGATGTTGTATGCGCCTGTTTGCCCGACCCTGAAACCGACAGACGCCTATTCAACAGTGTGACATCACACATGATACACGGACCTTGTGGACAGCTAAACCGTAACAGTCCGTGTATGGTGGACAACACTTGCTCTAAAAACTATCCAAAAGAGTACAGCGAAGAGACTTTGTACATATCCGACGGCGGTTACCCAACATACCGCAGACCGAATAACGGACTTGTGGCAAACGTCAGAGCTCAACAAGTAGGAAATGAGTTTGTCGTACCGTACAACCCTTACTTACTGATCAAGTACGACGCACACATAAACGTTGAGGTATGCTCTACTGTGAAGAGCGTAATGTATCTGTACAAATATGTGTACAAGGGTCACGACGCAGCTACCGTGGAAGTTTGGAATGGAGATGAAATAGAAAAGTGAGTTAATGAAACTTATCATTTTGATTTGTGATCTAACAATTACATTTAAATAATTGTCCTGTTAATTTTTTTTTTTTCCCATACCACTTGCACAATATTATTATTTTTAATTATTTTTAAGATTTAAGATTAAGACTATGTCAAAAAACTTATTTAAGAAATTGTATCAATACTGAAATTTCAATTTCAACTTATGACAACTTAATTTGTAATAATGATTATACTTCATTTAATTCATTGATATGTAGAGCCACAAAAATATAGTACAAATGAATTTCATCATCAATGAAAAAATACCGTTGTTGTAATTTGATAACTTAAAATTATCAAGTGCAAATACCTAACGTTTAATATTGCATATTCCCGCTTAATGTGTAATCCATATTGTAGAATTAATTACAGGTCGGTTAATAACATTAGGAATGTACTACAATACACTTATATTTTTTTTTTTACTTTTCTATTACTCAAAACATTAACAAAACATTAATGTACGTTATTTTTTATTATTTTTTAAATTAATAAAATTGCATACCATAACATACATTAAATTAATTATACTGTATACAGACATATAGTTATTAGATTGACGACCAACATTGTGTTATATTTATTTCGATTCGATTTCGATTCTACTTGGATTTAACAAGTACAACTTTCTTTATAATTTACTACTACTACTACTACTACTACTACTACTACTACTACTACTACTAAGAACGTTTCCAATTATATTATTACGTTGTACATTTTAAATGCGAATACGTGTTGATTTCAGTTACATAAATTCACGGTACGTCAGTCCACCAGAAGCAGTTTGGAGGTTGTTTTCGTTTGAAATGCATAAGAGGAGTCATACGATCGTTAGACTTCCAGTGCACTTGGAAGATTATCACAACGTGTACTTTGCTCCTAATCAGGTACTGGAGAGGGCGCAAAACGCCGCTCTAGCTCGAACAAAACTCACGGCCTTCTTCGCGCTCAACGCGACTGACGTCGAGGCCAGACAGTACCTATACCAAGAGATACCGGTACACTACACTTGGAAGGCAACGCGAAGGACATGGATACGACGACAAAATCAGATGACGTACGAAACACTGGCTCGAATGTACGTCGTCAACCCGCTTGATCGAGAACGTTTCCATTTGCGACTACTACTTCTGCACAAGAGAGGCATGCAGTCATACCGTGACGTGAGGACAGTAGATGGAGTAGTGCATCCAACTTACGCCGCTGCAGCAGTCGCGATGGGACTGTTGGAAGACGACAGGGCTTTGCTGGCATGCATGGCAGAATCAGCAACGTTGGACGCTCCATCTCAGCTTCGATACCTATTCGTGACGATGTTATTGTTTTGCGAGACCGCAGATCCGCTGACGTTGTACCAAGCCAACGAAGCGCACATGATGGAGGACTTCTATCAGCGGATGCGAGACGTAGAGCGCGCGAGGGCGGCGTGTCTGGACGCCATCGATCGGTCACTCCGGGGTCACGGGAAATCACTCGATGACTACGGTTTACCTCTGCCGAACGTCGCACTGCTGGAAGAGGATCCGGACAGTGGCATGTTCGGTCAAATAGACGCGGCGGTACGCTGGGTTCAACAAGTAGGAAACTTGAACGACGAACAATGGACAGTGTTCGACCGTGTTATGGCGGCTGTAGACGACGATAGAAACGTCTCAAAACTTTTCTACGTCGACGGACCTGGGGGAACTGGAAAAACTACGCTGTACGGATGCCTCATATGGTCGCTTCGCAGCCAAGGGCGGTCCGTGTTGTCCGTAGCGTTCACCGGAATCGCAGCGTCGCTCATGGACGGCGGTACGACTGTGCACTCGATGTTCGGATTGCCGTTCGGCACGCTCACCGACGATTCGACGTCGACCATCACCATGCAGTCGCCACGCGCTCAGAGGATACGTGACGCGGCGCTCATCGTCTGGGACGAAGCGCCTATGTCTCCGGGACTACAACTCACCGTGGTGAATCGGTTGGTCAAGGACGTGATGGGATCGGAATTACCGTTTGGCGGTAAACCAGTCCTGTTCGCCGGCGACTTTAGACAAATATTACCGGTCGTCCGCAGAGGAACGAGGAGCGACATCGTCAGATCGTCGATTAAGTACAACGCTCTGTGGCGCGAATTGGAACAGTTCAGTCTGACGCGAAACATGCGCGCTGACAACGACGTGAACTTTGCGAATTGGTTGCTTCAGCTAGGGAGCGGTCAGTTGCCAACGGTCGACGGTGTTCCGGACACCGTCGAAATACCTCGACATATGGTATGTGACGTTGCAGATTTGATTGATTTTGTTTTTCCACAGCAAATGTCTTTGGTCAACATCGACGAGTTTGCTCGGAAAATAATTTTATGTCCCAGGAACGATGAATGCAGGCAAGTCAATCGCACGGTGCTACAACGCATCGACGGTGCACACAGAAGCTACACCGCCATCGACACTGTGGTGGTAGACGATCCCGATGAGGCAGCCAATTATCCGACAGAGTTCCTCAATACTCTAGAACCAGACGGATTGCCTCCGTACAACTTGACCCTGAAAGTAGGTTCAATTGTCATGTTGTTGAGGAATCTAGATTCAAAGAGGCGACTTTGCAACGGCACAAGGTTGGTCGTCACTGAACTGAGACGTTACAACTTTAAGGCGAGAATGTTGTCTGGTAATGCACAGGAAGACATTGTCATACCTGCGATGCCTCTCACATCCAGTGGAGAAGATGAACTGCCCATCATAATGCGACGAGTACAGTTTCCCGTACGGCTGTCTTTTGCGATGACCATTAACAAATCACAAGGTCAAACTTTTGATAGAGTGGGATTGCTTCTGCCTTCACCGGTTTTCACGCACGGACAACTGTACGTGGCGTTTTCGCGTGTGAGGGACTCGCAATCAATTAGAATTGGTATGTACGGTGACGATCGTGGTAGATTTGTCACTAAAAATATTGTCTACAGAGAAGTGTTCTAAGCAACACGAATTGATGCTTATTTAAATATATATTGATTGGTTATGGTAAAAATGTATGTGTATATACATAAGAAAATTTTTCTGTTATTATAATTATAATATCTAATCAATCAAAAGTATTCTAAAAAATCATTATTATTAGAAGAATAATAGGAGATATATTATTTCTTCTGGAACAGCAATATATTTATTTATGAAATGATATTGTTTCGACAGTGTGGTTTACCATGTCAGATCTATGTGATCCATGTCAGATCTTTGTGATCCATGTCAGATCTTTGTGATCCATGGTAAACCTATGTGACCACTGTCTGATCTATGTAAAGTTCTTCTTTTACATTATTTATTTATGTTTTGATATATGTATTGATGATTGATTACAGGTCACCTATGGACAGCCAATTCAATGACGGAGAGAAAGTTTGACAACCTCCACGTGGTTCTCTTTGGATGCAAATTAACTTTGGAGATAATTTGTAACTAATGTCAAACAACCAATCAATAAATATTATTAAACTTTCTATTTTTTTTTTTTTTTTTTTTTTTTTTTAATAATATAAATTATATACATATTAGTAATATAATTTTTAATAATATAATATATACATATTAGTAATATAATTCTTTATCATTTTATTTTTCAGTTTTTTATCTTACGCATACAATTGCAACTATTGTAAGTACACTTACTACTGCAGTAGATTTTGTTTTTATTTGTATTTTTGGTAATTTTTTTATTTTACTTTATGTTTCAGATTTCATCTCACACATATCAGTTTAATGAATCGTGTGTGTTAATAAATAATAACTTTTGTATGTTCAACAATTAATTAATGTGTCTCACTGCCAATGAACAAGTCACTTGATACGTAAAGTTTTGGTTCAAAAAAAAAAAAATCAAATACAGAGTGTATATGGACTGTAAATACATTGACAACGAGAAACTTCAATAACCTCCATGTGGTTCCCTCTGGATGCAAATTAACTTTGTAGCAAATTTTTTGTAACTAATGTGAAACTATCATTTTTTTTTTTTTTTTTAAATATAAACAAATTCATTAAACACTATTAATTTCAATAATAATTTTAATAAAAAAACATAAATTTTAATTATTTTTTTATATTATAATCAGTTTTTTTCTAATAAACACACAACATTTGTATTTAACTTAACACTATTTTTACAACATTTAATTTGTGAATATTACATTAATAATTGTATTTCAGATTTATATTTTACACATACATATATACATCTTTTATAACTTTTAATTATTATTTGTTTGTTATTGCTTTACTATAGATTAATCATGCATGTATGCGGTTCTTTGTTGGTCAATTCATTTTTTACAATACATACGCTTTCATTAATTTCAATTGTGTACGCTGAACATGGTATTCAAAATGTATATCAAAGAAAGAATATAAATATGATAATATATCACAATAAATATATTATATACAATCACAATACAATATAATTTTGTTTTTATTTTTACTACTATTTTTTTTTTTAACATATAAACAATTATATATTAAAATGTGATTGATAGGAATCTAATATCATTGTTTTTTGATACTCAGAAGTCTTTGAATAAATATTAATGTAGCTAAGTACTGTGATTAAAAAATAATGACAATAACAATTTGGACTCGAGGTGATTTTTGTGAACACACTTTACTCACTACATATTAGAAATGTATACATATATACAGCAATGATAATTGCAAAATTACGTGTGTAGGTATATACCTATAATAACCTATAATGCATTTATCCCGTTGTATACTTAATACATGTACAACTTCCCCTTTACGCCAACATTGTACGCGGTCAGATTGCCTGTCTGGCAGGTTTAAATGCGTTTATCTGAATTTTTATTGATGATAACTGACTTATACTTTTTTACGTACCGGACTGCACACCACTTTTGGCGTTAAAATATGTAACATACACCAGGTGATGACTGATAGCTAGACCCTCAATACCATTTTCGGAGTTTATTTTAAATATATATGTGAAAAGTACCGGGCAAACCACGGGAAATGCATCCAATTGCCCAAACAACCTTGGAGATGACTGATACCTAGACACTCAATTGCCGTTTTCCTAATGTATTTATTCATTTTCTCCATACACAAAAGCACAGGGCAAGCTACGGGACAAGGTGTGTTACACCTGTGAATTTAATGAAATGACTGACCACTAGACGTTCGAATTGGACTATTATATATACTTTTATTATTACTTACGCGTTTAAATTTAAAACGACACAGCCAAAGTGTTGAGCCACCAAATCAGAGGTACCAACCAACGTCTCAAACGTCGTTATCACTGGTTTCGCCTACTAGAATTTTCTAACTGCGGTATTCTAAAGTCCTGTCTCCGACCTAGGAAATTCACTTTAAACGATTTTCAGCTACCTAGGGTATTCACATACAGCGAGTTTTACCGGCCTAGGGTATTCCCATACAGCGAGTTTTACCGGCCTAGGGTATTCACATATAGCGAGTTT
>NW_020270836.1:0-10700 GCF_002803265.2 Melanaphis sacchari
TCGTAGTCGGTGAGCAATTTTAAAAAAATCGCCCACAATGAACGTTATTTTATGATAGACATTATAAACTTTCGCGTTGTTCTTTGCTAATTGAATTTTCGCCGGGTCGATATCGATTGCTATAACTAAATTGTACAAAGATTTTAATAATTAGTATTAAATTATTACTTGTTTAGGAATTCTATTTCGAAAAGAAAGAACACAATGAAATTTACTCTGAGAAAATAATGATATATTTTTAAAATACCCGAATCGCAAACCCTGGCAAGTTGAATAATGTTTCCACCTGCTCCACAAAATGGGTCTAAAACCACTTTCATTCCTATGCATTGGTCTGCGATATGTTTACAAATAACTTTTGGACACACCGAATAAAAACTTTCTACAAAAAATATTACATATACAAATAAAATAAACATGTACATATCAAAAATACGTGATTGTAATAATATATATTAATTTTAATTTACCCTCGTCCAAAAGTATTCCGTCGTTAAACTTTTCAAATAGAGTCCTTCTTATTTTCCAATATTTGTACGTGTCATCACTAGTTAGACAATAAGATAATACATTAATTAGAAAGATGCAATTCTGCTCGATAACAATCACTTATTTAACTTATAGGTACTTACATCGTTGAGAGTGGAACAACTGTGTTTGACGAGAATGATTTGGTGGAGTTTGCTGTTTTATTCGGATTTACGACTTTGTCTTCAGCCACCACATTTATCGGTTTTTTTGTGATAACTGACCGACAGTCGTCATTTATTTTAATATTGCAATCTGTTGAAAACGAAATTATTGTAATATTTGTAAATCGTATAATAAATTTATGGTGAGCGCTTATTTCAACTTACATCGATCGAAATTTACCATTGTATAATTTGTATGATCATTTCCTTCGCTCTAACAAATGTAAACAGGTATAAAATGATTAATTTTTTCTGATAATGTTATGTAAAAATAGTTTTTATTTTTTATTAAAATATAAATTATTTTTTCGTCTTCAATTATCATATTATGATACACTAGTTACGACTACTTACTTTCAATTTATTGAAATACAATAATTTGGAATTCTGATCGCAGTTAACTGTAATAATTTCTTCTTTGAAAGTCCTTACTCTATGCCGTTTTCCAATCAAGATGCACTATAGAAATAAATTAAAGTCATTATTTTATATCGAGGACAGTTTATTATAATGTATATTATACTTCGTTTGTGTTTAGGTCTTTCGGCACGTGTAATAAAATCTTTGGTGCCACCTTTATTCCTAATTCCAAAATTTTTTCGATTAAAATATTGGTTGCACTAATTGATTGGCTATTTTCGTAATTATAACCACCCCAAGGCGGTGATGTTACAATGCAATCTACGGGTTTTAGTCGGTGAGCAATTTTAAAAAAGTCGTCGACAATGAACGTTATTTTATGATAGACATTATAAACTTTCGCGTTATTCTTTGCTAATTGAATTTTCGCCGGGTCGATATCGATTGCTATAACTAAATTGTACAAAGATTTTAATAATTAGTATTAAATTATTACTTTTTCAGGAAAAAGCATAATATTCTATATTCGATTTCTTAGTTAAGAAATCTACACTTAAAAAATAATGATATATTTTATAGTACCTGAATCGCAAACTCTAGCAAGTTGAAGAACATTTCTACCTGCTCCACAAAATGGATCTATAATCGCTTTCATGCCCATACATTGCTTTGCAATGTGTTGACTAATAATTTCTGGAAACACCGAGTTAAAACTATCTACAAAAAATATGACATACAAATATAATATTATAATATATATGTGTAATTATATATTAAATTAAATTTACCCTCGTCCAAAACGTTTCCGTCATTAAACCTATCAAATTGATTCATCCTCGCCTTGTACGTGTCATCACTAGTTAGACAATTAAATAATATGTTAATTAGAAAAATGCAATATTGATCCATAATAGGTAATCATTTATTTAACTTGTTGGTACTTACGGCGTTGAGAGTGTAACAACTGTGTTTGACGAGAATGATTTAGTGGAGTTTGCTGTTTTATCCTCCTTCGACACTGATGGTAACAACGGTAGACATTTTTTATGGATTATGATGTTACAATATGTTAAAAACGAAACCAAGTTATTATTATTTAATCCTCTAATATAATTAATTTTCAATTGGTGTATACCCAAACATTTCCTAGCGCTTTTTAAACGAAAACGTTTACACACTTGACACTTTAAAGCATTCTTAAATATGCCAAAAAATGACGAGGATTTCAATTGTTTGTGACTGCATCTATAAAATGGAATATTACAAGCAGTTATTTTAAGAAACCTGATCTTTTAGAGTGTTATGGCATGGTTATTCCAGTAAAATACACGTAATCATAGGATTGCAAACTGTGGCGTAGCCATGGGGGTTTTGGGTGTTGTAACTTCCCTCATCCATCCTAATTTAATTATTTTAATATTTTTAATTATTTAGTAAATTATCAATCAAAGCAAGTAGATTATAGTTAATGTAATGAAGTTCAAATACTTTTACAATATAATCAAAATAGTTCTAATTAAAATGCATATTTTGTATAGTCCCTCCCCCTCATTCAATAATTCTGGCTACGCCACTGATTGCAAGCATGAATATATGTTATGTGGTGAAAATTTAAAATATTTTTCTACTCTATTACTCTTTATTACAATACAAAATAATGTTAATACTAGATGATTACTTGGATTTAGTAAGCAACGGTGGTTCCATTTGTATATCAATTTCAGCGTTCTCGTAACGATCCTTACTCCTCTTAAACATCTTTGACTAACTAAATGTTTATTTAACAACTCGTGGTGGTTACCATATGAAAATAATCATGTGTAATATGTAATTAAGTGACTTTAGCCAGATTAATACTTATTTCTAGAAATATGAAAATCAATCCGTGAAAAA
This sequence comes from Melanaphis sacchari, assembly GCF_002803265.2. Lineage (NCBI taxonomy): Eukaryota > Metazoa > Arthropoda > Insecta > Hemiptera > Aphididae > Melanaphis > Melanaphis sacchari. The sequence goes on from NW_020270836.1 coordinate 2,946, forward strand.
AATTATTTACACGATAATAATATTAGAACTTTTTTTAAAGGCTATAAAATCTAGTTTTTTAGAAACAACCCACGATAACCAGATAGAAGTAACATTTAATTTAAATGTATTTTATACAAATTTCTTTTTATTAAGTTAATTTAAATCTAAGTAATTATCAGATTAGCAAATCATAGTACGTAATAAAAACAATATAAAAAAATGTTAATGTAACAATTCAATTAAAATTTTTTAAAGAAAGCTAAAAGTAATGAAAAAGGTGTCCACTGTAACTAATTACTTAAGTCTATTTTTATTGTTTTATAGTATTTACAGAATGATGTTATTTATTTTTATCTTGTTGATATAATATGGTATCAATATAAATCATTAAAATAATGAAATACTAATAACTTAATAAATTCAATATTTTCAGAAAAATTTTATCATCCTATTGTAATAATAACTTCAATAGTTAGATAAAAAAAATATATAATTAAATATACTAAGTGTTATTGTCATAAAAATTGTCTCCGCTTAGAATTGTTTTTACCATTTATCATTGAATTTAAATTTAACACATCCATATTTCAGTGAGCTACTCGGTACTTGATGTACAGCTGAGTTATGAGTGATACATACTTTTCTATCTTTTTTTAGTTATTTTTAGGAAATCAATATAATCTTATTCCGCTCATAGCCTAATCTAAAACAAAATAATTTTTTATTTTCATAAATATATTACAGAAAACAAAACACAAATTTTTTTATTTAAATTTATACGTCGTAGTTTTTTTATTCATAATATTCATTAATGGTAATATAACAATATACGTCGCTACTGGTCAGAATGTATATCAGTATGAAAAAAAAAATTGTACTGATTTTGAATTTAATTTTAATAAAAAAAAAATATGATCAATCATAAGTGACTAAAAGTCATAAACTGTGCTTATGATTTATTGGTTTTTGATTACAGTGATTTTTCTCGTTTAAGTATAACCCACTGTCTAGATAAAAATTTCATAAATCATTTCGTCTTTTACGATTTCTTTATATATGGTAATGACCTATTAATATTTGTATACTGCATAAAATAATAAACTGGATGGCGCGTAGGTGGGATAAAATATATCAATTATTGACATATTTTTATTACCTACGCTGTATTGTAGAAAACAAAAAGTGTATTTCTGCAGAAGTAACATAAGTAAACGGTTTTCCGATTGTTCCGACTCTACATGACGTTTTTTCATCACGTGTACGTTATAAACCGTTGAAAAAGTCGGTTGGTAATAGGACTATATAGGAACATACATTCTATGGTTAAATAGTATTTAATAATACATTAAATAGTTTTGACATTAAAACATCGCCAAATCGATATTAAATAAATCGTTTATTTTCGACAACTCCACAAAAAAACGCTTAATATAAGTACGTTTTATATTTGACATGAACTGCAACAAATACTAAAAGTATATTTTAGTCTTCTCTTCTAGACACTTTGTATCATACATTTTTACTCCCGAGATGTCTAAATACTATAGTCATAATAATGTACGGTATGATATTCCCATGATCTAAAACAGTGATTCTTAACCTGTGGTCCGCAGCCCTCTAAGGGTCCGAGATACTCATGTCGAGGATCCGCGACAACCTTAACACAAAACATACGTCGATACTTGGCTGCATGAGTGCATAATTACAATATTGTTGGATTCTTATTTTTTTTTTTTCATGTATACTATATTTTATCTTATTTATATTACTTTTTTTCATGAAAAATTAAGTGTAATAAAAATTATTATTATATTGTATTGTTTATACATGTCGAAAAGAGTTAATTCGATTACGTACTGCGCAAATTTGCGAGAAATTTTTGTGTTATACACTTATAGGTAATTATTGTCTTCATCGATCCCGCGAATCGAACAAGTGTCGAATGTGTTTAACGACATATACGATTTTCAAGTCGCCCTCTATCTATGTACGCGTCACATGCAGTGACGTAGTTATGAGGATAGTCCGTCCGCCCTGCAGAGCCTTAAAAAAGGATATACTTGTTTATTTCCACATCATATAAGCAAAAGACGAGAAAAGTTTATTCTATAGATGTCCCAGTTTGGTAATTTCAAAATTTGTCCACCCTAGGCATGACGTGGCGTGGTGTTAGAACCTTAATGTTTATCCAATAAATTATATATTCCCCTCTCTCCAGAAAAAAAATCATAACTACGCCCCTGATCACGTCATGTACTCCTATTAATATACAAATATATTATAACCAAGATGTGTATGTTTTTGTCATTAGTTATAGTTTTGGAACCATGTTCAATCGTCATGTTGTTTTTTTTATAAAATCTACTGAGCGTACTACGAACCAAGTTTTGTCACGATTACAATTTACATTGTAATTTGTTATTTTTCAAATAGAAATGTGTATAATTTGATAAAGGTGTTTTGTCTTGCAAGAAAAAAATTATTTTAAATACAATAGTATTATATGGTATCGAGTCAACTGTTCAAAAGTTGTGTTTCACGACCAAACAATTTTGATCTTAAAAAATTTAATGTCATAAGAATTTTTTTATAAAAAGTATTCATTTGAAAAATTATTTTTTACAACAATATTTTGTACACATAACGTTAATAGGTACAAATAGATGTTTATTATGTAGTTTAGTATGAATAAAAATAAAAATTTTATGTAGTGTCCCAATGTTATTTTAATTTTAGGTTTATTAAAGTACTTTAAAATAGACCCTTACAGTGTAATCTACTATAGGTATGTAATTATAACGGAATAAAGTATAATATCATTTATTATATTTTATTCATGGTTTATTGATGTTCAAAGAACGAATAATACTATAGTAAAAGTCATATTAAATTTCTGTTTTAAATATTATATTAGGATTATATATATATATATTTCTTTTTTCAATAACAACATAGGATTAAGGTGTTGACAAATGTTCAATTTTCTCACCGTTGTTTTCACAATAAACACATACAAGCTATGCATATTTCAATTCTTATTATTTGTCGATGATGTTTTATTGATTAATATATGAAATATTTATACAATATAACATATTTTTCGTAGATATTGTAACGATAAAAACTCTGATGATCACCCATCCGATAGCTGACGACACCGAACGATGCTTGACATCAGAACACGTTAACCGCTAAGGTCAACCACCGTGCCACAATACGCTACCAATTAATTATTCACGTACGTTACTCCAGCCTCCCAATTTCATATATTACATTTTTTTTGGCGTATAATTAGTATTTAATTCTTGCTCATTCCTGAAATCGTTTTTATAATTCCTGCTCAAATTGTTTGGCGAGAAAAATTCAATTTTCTTTGGGTAGGGCTGGAATAACGTACGTCAATTATTCTGTAAGCCAAATACAGCCAATATTCATAGGTTATTATTAATTAATTATTAGTTAATTTAGTCAAACTACTTAATTGAATAAAAGGCGTTTATATAGGCAAATTCTTATGGCCTCATGTGTAATGTCTTAATCCATAAATTATAATATCGTGTTTATACATTATTGATAATCAAAAAACGAATAATATTATTATCACAAAAGTCATATTAAATTTCTATTTCAAATATTAGAATAACATTTTTTTTTTTTTTTGTATTAAATAACAATACCGGTTCAAATTGTTGACAACTGTTCAATTTTCACATCATTGTTTTCACGACAAACACGCACAAGCTATACATATTTTAATTCTTATTACTTTTCGATAATGTTTTATTGATTAATATATAAAATATTAATACAATAAGTAGAATTTGTGTCATAGAATTTGTAACGATAATTATATATTAGATTCCAAAATCGACCAACTGATAGTTAGTGTTAGATACTTTAAAACATACCTATCTTTTAGTATCGTTATGCATACTGAACAATCAACATAGTACAATCAGCCATTCCAGATAATAATTATCGGCTATCATTGTATGTTTCTAATCAAATCAAGTTCTATTGTCAAAAATATATGTTGAAAATGTCATTGGAATAAAGTTTACGGAAATTTAATATAATATGATACTTTAAGAAACCAATTGGTAATTAAGGTTCGTTTACATTATTTTTATCAAATGTACAAAGTAAATAACATTAACCATATTATAACTTATTTATACAATATATTATTTGGACGTATAGTAAATCGGTTTATTTGCAAATAGGTAATCACTACAGTAACGGATCCAAGAAAACAAAGTGAGTATAGTATGCCATTATACGTCATATAAATTTCTAACACAAACTTTTTTATTTCTAAGTACTTCATCCAATTTATTTTATAAATTATATAGAAATTAATAGTAACTATTAATTACAAAATATTTAATTTTTATGCTTAGATCAAATCTGTAAGAATATGGCATTTGATTTAGCCATATTGGAACCCAATGAAGTTTCCATCAACTTGAAATTATTTAAACTATTTCGTTTTTTTCATCTATTTGATCCAAAAAGTCAAAAAATTTTCAATTTCAATGTTTACTATCTTGCTTGGTTCATTATAAATTGTGTGATTGGCTGTATATTAGTTTACGGGTTGTTGGGTTATTTTACTGAGACGGAAGATGTATTCGACATTACTTTTCATCTACAGTTAGTTTTCTGTTATTTACTATATTATTTGGCTTTACTTAAAATAATTACATTCTTGTACAAAGCACATAACTTTTGTGATTTACTCCATGTTACTCGCATGGATTTTTTGACGAGTACACATTGCCAAACACATATTGGAATTCTTTATAAATATCGCAACAAATCAATAAAAATAACGAATCTCATAAGTAGTTTTGGAATTTTAACTACTTTGGAATGGATTTTGTTTCCTCTAATGCTACAATTGTTACAAAAAGAAGACTTAAACCAATTAAATCGACGATTTGAGAATATTTTCAACTTACGGTTCCCGGTGACTTCACATTTTTATAATAATAATTATGTTATATTTTATATAATGGAGTCATCTATTGCAATATTCCTGTTATACGTAACCGTAGTGATTGATCTCTTCTTTATTTCTGTCTGCTATGTTATGATTGCTCAATATGAGATGATCAAAAGAGCTTACGAAACTGTAAACAGAAAACCGAATTCCGAAAATAATGATGGTAAGTATTGACTTACCACATTTTTAGATATAAAATTTTTTTTTATTTTTCAGTGTGAATCCGTGTGACCTGTTTGACTGGATAACTTTTTCATACAATGAATAAATATTAAATCTTTTAACTAATATAAATAAATTTAAATTTTATATTTACAGAAAACGAAAATGATTATAATGTGAACGATTGTTTGGACGATTTAGTATCAATTATAAAAGATCAACAAAAACATTTCGAGTTAGTACTCATAGCTTAAATGTTTTAGAATAACTAATAAGTCATAAGACAGTTATTTTAAGATGGTTTTTTCTGCTGTTAAAATACGATTGAAATTAATTTAAATATTTATTTTATTTTTCAGGAAGTTAAGACTATTTTATTCCACATATAAGTTTATTATTGTATCAAATGTTATAATAAATTCAGGGTCTATCATAATTTTAACATATGTATCAGTTGTGGTAATATAAATTCAATAGATCAAATGAAAATCTATAATAAGGGTTGGATCTATGATTATTTAATAGAGAGTACTACTATTATTATTTATTCTCATATTTATCAAACATAAAAAATATAATTTCTTACCGAAAGTGTTTCCTTCCCCCCACATTGGGTACCTAGATCCAACCCTATGTATATCTAGAAATTAAATAATATATAGTTGATAACATATCATTATGTATTTACGTTTATATATAGATTTTTACGTCATCAGAATCTATACCAATTCTTAGTGTCATCAAGTTGATATCAGCATTTGGATACATGTTTATTGTGTTATATTTCCTTTGCCATTTAATGGAAAGCATTAATAATAAAGTAACATTGTTTTTGTTAAAATCTACTTTAGTGGGTTTATTAATGCAATATCTTTTTGTAGATGGAATCTGTTCATTTTGGCATGTATAATTGTAATTGGACTGCGATGAATTTAAGATCGCAAAAATTATTGTTATTATCAATACAGTTGTATAATGCTAATGAATTGATGATCAAAATAACACCGAAAAAAATTATCAACCTACAATTATTTAATAGCGTAATTACACATATATACTATAATATATTATCACATATACCTACAATAACACAAATTTGAGTAAATTAAAAATAATCAATTCTTAATTCCAGGTAATAATCACATGCTATAACATTGTATCAGCTATGTTGAATTCACGATTTAAATAAAAATAGATGATTGAGTGACATTAATAAAATTTCAATTTCAATTTTGAATAATTTATTATTTTAGTTATTAACCATAGAGGTTTTTTATAATTATTATGAATCATATTTCTATGTTAGCTACATTCTAAACGTAATTCTATCTCGCTTATAAGATTGTATACAATAAGTTATGTCATGAGTAGAGCGCGGATTTATATGCCTTAAAAGTATCAAAATATGCCACATAATAAATAGTAAAAATTATGAAAATACGCGATAAATATGCAAAAAAATTTTTTTAGTTCTGTAAAATTCATAAATTAAATGACTTATAATAATAAATTATTTAAATGCTGTATGAAAAATGTTCGTTTTAATGTACAATACATTTTGAATTTTGTAAAAATATGCAAAAAAAAAAATTCACTTTTAGTATAAAATTATTATAATTCGTGAAGATAACTGATAAAAATCCAAAAAATTCAAAAAGAAAAAATATGTGATTGCATAGAAATCTGCACTCTAGTCACGGATAATCAAAAATTACCAAAATAATGTTTTATATTCTATTATTTTAATTTTATGGATATGTATGCGTTATTTTGTATTTTTTGATGTACTTCGTTCAGTTGCGTATTGCCATGAATTAAAAATTATCATTTATTTAGACTAAAACATAGTAAAACAACCACAACATTTCCATCTCTTAAGTATTTAGACAAAAATCAATAGCCAATATTGGAGGAACAACAAACAACTGTGAGCCTTTTCACGCCAAATTTGGTGATTTATTTATTTCGAGTTCATCACAATGTTGCATTTTTCATTAAAATATATTAGGTAAAAGTAAGACGAGTTCTTATGAGAAATGAATTCCACAGTAATAATGAAAATAGGACCTCAGCAAAACTAATAATAGTAGTATGTAAATAAAAATAAGATTAATATAAACGATGAAATTGATACAAAATACATTTTGTAAAGAGTTTAGCTTCATTTAAATAATTTTAATTTTAATCTTCCATTATAATTTTATTACATTTAATTTTAAACAACAGCGATGATGTTTCTTATATAATATATATATTGATTAAGTATTATTATTTATTCGATAATTAGTTTTAGTTATAACTACCAAGATTTAAAATAATTGATATAAATGTTAGTGATACATCGTATAGATTAAGCTGTTCTTAGTTTTAATGAACTTTAATAGAATAAATTGTATTTAAAGAATAAAAATAAAATCTTACGTGCGGAGTTACAGTGTTAAAACAAAACTTATGTGCGAAGTTAGGTAAAAAACGTGAATGCAGGATTAAATTGATTTATTATTAAATGGCTACAATGTATGCATAATTATGGTGCACTGTAATCACTTACTACTTATTTAATTAATATATCTATGTCTATAATTTATTAATAATTATACAAAACT
>NW_020270837.1:0-7159 GCF_002803265.2 Melanaphis sacchari
ACACTAACATTACTGATTACGAAGGAAAATTTCACGGTTACACTCAACCCGGTGTCCGAGCCATTTACCGATTACAATAAAATAAAATATATTAAATTTTGCACTGAATGCAGCTCACCTTAAAACATTAAGTTTCAACATTTACTAATAATTATTATACAACCAAAAGAGAAAAAAAATAGATATAGACAAATAAATAATGACATAATATGATATAAATGTATTCGAGTTCGCTAGATACAATTAAACAAATTCATTTGACTACGATGAATAATAATTGATGCATAGATACGAATTAATTAAAATCGACTTAATACACTTATTATAAATAATTCTTTAAATAATTTGACAATTTATATATACATAGATACTGATGCAAGGGGTTTCATTCCCTCTCATTCTTTTTTTTAATCTTTAGCTGATAATTGATTGCTCTCGAAGAGAGGTGAATATAAATAACGAACAGCCAGTGAGAGTTCACCTTTGCAAGTTTTACCTTGGCCACCCTTACTTGTCTATTGGAACCGTAAATTACCTCGACTACACTGCTCGTGAGTCAATCATCTATAACTGAAAAATCGTACTTGTTGTCCGTAGGTAGGTACCAAGTGCGATATTGTTCTCGCTTCCGATAAAGCTTCATCCGCTTGACAATAAATATTTTTTGTTTTTGCCCAATTAGAAATATCTTTGTGCAGCCATGGAGATCCTTTCCACCACAAGTATAAATTACCGATTTTCATGAGACAACAGCCGTGGAAACGATATTCGTCGGGTTATTTTCGATACTAATGTGATGCCACTGCGATATCGAAGTGGTTTCATGTATTTCACTAATACGATGTGCGACAAAGGTTGTCTATTTGTTTATAATATCCATAAAAGAATTACAGTGGAGTCAGACATAAAATATTTCTGTTTAATTGGTGTTGTGTATCCAACTTTCTGTATGATATACCTCTATCAGATTAAAAGGAGTACCACAATTGCGTGGTTACTCAAACAGAATATACGATCATTGGTCGGAAACACAATTTATTAAAATAAAAACATTATTAACAAAAATACTCCTGTAGTCTTTCCGTATCTCGTCGAAAACCTCGACGACTTCGGGGACCTACCAGGATTGACCCGGAGTCCGCTGCATTATTGTTTAGCGGGGTTATATATTGTACAATTTTTGTTGCCTCGCACATTCGCTTCATAGGCCTGACCTACTTTAATAAAAATATCTTACTTGCTAAAATTTAATCCTTCCTGTATTATTAAAAATAAAAAAAAACAAAACAAATAACATTGATTACTATTTACATTATATGACATTGGTATATATTGACTCGACGCTAAATTCGCCAGCCGCATCAGTAAAACGACGACTAATAACTCTAGTCGTGGCAACGAAATTGTTTTTAATGGCATGAAGCGTGATTTAGAACAAATCGAGTTAGTTATTACCTTGCCATTAAAATTGTTTATGCGGAGATATAGGCAAGCGACATATTCAACCTGGTACCTGCAGTAATGCGTCCACAAACCCATGTAATTGTATATCCGCATTGTCACCTTTACCTATGATTGAACGTGTAATTTTTAACGAGCTTAAATGTATCAAATTTGAACAATATTTACGCCACTTGCTCTCGACTTCTACTAATAACGTTGCATCCCAATCTAACCAAATTTGTCATAATTTTGTTTTATTATTTTAAAACAAACTATTATAGGGCTTATTAAACCAAGCGGATCGAAAATTAAGACGATTATGGACAATATTGTGCGTTTTGTTAGTCGAGTTTTTTTTAATGTATATTAACATTTTGTATTGACAGGCATCAAATTCTTTATTCCAATAAAGTCTCAAAATTGGTGTAATATTTTCTGTATGATGCAAATCTTCTAAAAATTGGCACCTAGTACTGCCTCAACGCTAATTAACAAATTTGGATCATTACTCGATCATTTGTATAGCAATAGGCCAGTGTCCTTCAAAATACCTATCTGTTCATCGCATTAGGGTTAGGTATTAGGACCGTATCATTGTTTTTTTATCAGATTGTTTTATTAGATATAAATAAATTATAACCAACTTTAAAAATTAAATCCAAATTGTATAAATGGAAGTACCCCAGATCTTTTAAAAGATGTTATAACCTTTTATATATTAATTTTTTTTAACAGATTCTACAGTATTAATGAAAAATTTTCTGTGTATAAATTATAAATACAATATAACGTTGAAAAATAACCTTCAAATGTAATAGACTCTTTATTAGAATGTGATGAAAGAATTTTTAGAATATTAAAAAACTATTAATAATAATAGCTACATAACCTACATCTACGGCAATAGCAGAAAGTAAAATTTTTTACTCTATTGAGTATCTTAAAATATTTATGCAATATAACAGAAGAAAATTGGTTAACTGAGTTAGAATTTTTATTAATTAAACGAGATTAAGAATTGACGTTAATTCTAATGAAGTGATGAGGAGGTTCAATTTGACAATTCATAAATAAGGATTTTTCAATAATTGCTTATTTTGTATTATTATAATGGGACTCAAGCCCTCAACATGGTATTATAGGTATCCAATGGTTAGTAAATTAATAAAATAAGTAGAAAGTTTTAAGGAATATTTAAAATATTTTAAAATTTTAAGTAATTTTTGCTCTTTACATAATAAATTTTCTGCCCCAATAATAAAAATAAAACAAAATTGTTCAGTTTGATATTTAGTGTAATTTAAAATTTATTGTTATATTGAAAACCATTACCAATTACAATAATAAATACATCCAAATACAATGTATTTTAACAGAAACATCAATTTTAATTTTCTAAAAAATCACTATCTCTTCCTTAATATTTTAAGTACAAGATATTTTAAAAGTATTTGGAATACATTTATAGTACTTGAAATAAAACTTTTTTACAAAATTTTGTTTATCGCTATTGCAACTGCTTCGGCTATAAACGGTAAAAAGGGTGCAATGGGAAAAAAACTTTTCATAACGGGTTTAGCAGATTCATTTTCAACGTTGTCACTATTATTTGAATCTATTGCAGTAAAAAAATTTTCGAGTGCAATATTCGTCGAATCTGATGTTTTTGTTGAATTTGTAGATGGATTTTTAGGTGTTACTTTTGAATCAGCTGTGGTCACTGAAGATATTTGTGCAATGTTGGCAGAATCATTTAAATTGTTTTTTATTGTAGGTAGATCATTAATTAGAGGAATATTCGTATTATTCATTTCATTGTTTAAGTTTTTAATTTGATTCTTGTAGTTCAATGTTGCTGCCTGATTGAATATCACCATCGTTGACAAGACAACACATACTTGCATTAGAAACATTTTTCTATAAACAAAATTAATACATTGTATCAGAAAAAAAAAGTATTGTTGTTCTTAACCATGTAACAAAATCAAAATTCTTTATTTGAATTAACATAATTTTAAATTTTTTTTTGGCTCAACTTTTCCCATTTTAACTTCTGTATGTTTAATTAATTTTATTCGTTATTAGAATATTTAAAGATTTCTATAAAGTTAGTTTATTCAGTCAATTGATGGTTATTTGGTAAAACTGCCCTCAAGATTTATAAATTGTGTCTTTTGTAATCGAAATTCAAAAGCAAAATATTTTTGCTATGAAAATAACAACGTATAATATATATTTTTTTTTATAATCGTGTTTAATAACATTTTAATTCCATTTATCATTATATTTACATTAGGATATACTGTAAATTACAGAAGTTCTGTGTCCAAAAAAAATTAAGTTTTAGATGTAACTAACTAAAAAATAACTAAAATGTAGCTGATTATAAATATCTAATTAATACTGTTATCATGATTTTATTTTAGTTTTTTATTTAAAAATTATAATAATATGAATTATACATATGAAATAATTGTTATAAGAAGTAAATTAATTATATTGTGCTTATTAGTTACACGATATTAAATAAGTAACAATTTTTGTTTACTTCACGAATCAAGTATTTTGTAAAAGTATAATAGAATGATAGTTTTCATAATATTTATGGCTTTTTTGTTTAGTTTAAAACTATGTATATTAATTAAATTTAAATTATACCTTAGTACACACCTGATTATTTGATGTTGGTTGCTTAGATTGATTATGGAACTCGCTAGTAACATAATAATTTTAAATGGCATGCTTTATATACTTTTTTTTTTTTATTGACCCATAACTTGAATTAATTATTAGTAGATTAGTAGTATATTTTTTATTACTTATGAATGAATAGAATGGTTGTACATAAAGATAACATAACCAGTTAGTTGTTCCATTAAAATGGGTAATTTTTCACATTGTTATTTGGGTATAATTTGTGAACACTAGTAAAAAATAATTTTTTTTTTTTTTTTATCGACTAGTATGATAATTTAATTTTATTATTTTAAAGTTTCAAACGTTTAAATGAAAAACACCAATTATAGGTTATAGTTATTTTATAGCTTTACATAATTATATTTACTGATGTACTGTACCTATTAAGATCTAAATTTTTAATAATATTTACGATAAATGAAATAATTTGGTTTTTTGGTAAATTATATTATTTTGCTGTTTTTGTATACTCTAGATTAAATCCACTGATATAATACTGTAATTATCATTAAATATTTTTTAATATTATTTGTGATTTGAATTATAAAAACATAACCTAATAGTTATTAAGTAGTTTAACATTTTTTTTTTTATATATATTTATATATACCTATATACACAAATAAAAAAAGCATTCTACCATAATTAATATTCTTTCAAAAATTTTAAAATTCACACATATATTATAATATAATTTTTAAGACTTAAGAGAATGTCTGCACACTGTTTGTTTTCTCTCTCTAGGCCACGCAAAATACATTCACGCAAAATCATTTTTTTGATGTGTTTGAGTAATTTTAGAGTAAATTCATTTATAACAATAATTATAAAGAATATTATTTTTAAGATTAAACAATTTTAAACATCATTTAAATTTATAAAATAATATTCATTTTTTTTTTTTTTTTAAGTTGAATACTAAGTCAAATAATAATAAAATATAAAACTCACAATAATATTTCCTTTAATAATTTTTGTATTATCTGTTTTTACTCTATGATTACTCAAAAAATATCAGACAGATTTTTCTGCGTTAATGGATTTTGTCTGAGGGTCAGAGAAAAAACAAACATTGCACTAACATCCTCTTAAAAACAATTAACTATGAAATACTTACTTTAATTTGAACTAAAAAAGTATACTTAAAAGAAATCAGATATATGTTTTATAATCACTGGGCTAGTGAGAGTTGGTTGATTGCCTAGCGCGTTAGCATGTGCGCCTAATTGAAAATTATTTTTATATAATTTATCTTTAAATACGCATTAACAATTTACACAATTTGAAATATTTATTTTCTAATGAAATTTTAGTTGGAGATACATAAATACATCTGCAATTGTTTCTTATTTGTATAATTATTAATTTTCGTAATTAATAAGATTTTAACAGTTCTACCTTCTACTTCAACACTGAATCATGTAAAAAATTATGCTTGGAAGCATACCACCGTATTTGTGTGTGTAAATAAAGTATATTGATGATGATCCTTGTTTTATTCATGTTATGAGGTAGGTATTCATGATTTATGAATTACATTTTAATACTTTTTCGAGATGGTGGTTGTTTTATTTTAGTTGATACAAACAAAATTTAATATTATAATTATTCGAATTCGCATAATTTGTTAAGTGGTGTACTCGGAACTACAACACTAACATTACTGATTACGAAGGAAAATTTCACGGTTACACTCAACCCGGTGTCCGAGCCATTTACCGATTACAATAAAATAAAATATATTAAATTTTGCACTGAATGCAGCTCACCTTAAAACATTAAGTTTCAACATTTACTAATAATTATTATACAACCAAAAGAGAAAAAAAATAGATATAGACAAATAAATAATGACATAATATGATATAAATGTATTCGAGTTCGCTAGATACAATTAAACAAATTCATTTGACTACGATGAATAATAATTGATGCATAGATACGAATTAATTAAAATCGACTTAATACACTTATTATAAATAATTCTTTAAATAATTTGACAATTTATATATACATAGATACTGATGCAAGGGGTTTCATTCCCTCTCATTCTTTTTTTTAATCTTTAGCTGATAATTGATTGCTCTCGAAGAGAGGTGAATATAAATAACGAACAGCCAGTGAGAGTTCACCTTTGCAAGTTTTACCTTGGCCACCCTTACTTGTCTATTGGAACCGTAAATTACCTCGACTACACTGCTCGTGAGTCAATCATCTATAACTGAAAAATCGTACTTGTTGTCCGTAGGTAGGTACCAAGTGCGATATTGTTCTCGCTTCCGATAAAGCTTCATCCGCTTGACAATAAATATTTTTTGTTTTTGCCCAATTAGAAATATCTTTGTGCAGCCATGGAGATCCTTTCCACCACAAGTATAAATTACCGATTTTCATGAGACAACAGCCGTGGAAACGATATTCGTCGGGTTATTTTCGATACTAATGTGATGCCACTGCGATATCGAAGTGGTTTCATGTATTTCACTAATACGATGTGCGACAAAGGTTGTCTATTTGTTTATAATATCCATAAAAGAATTACAGTGGAGTCAGACATAAAATATTTCTGTTTAATTGGTGTTGTGTATCCAACTTTCTGTATGATATACCTCTATCAGATTAAAAGGAGTACCACAATTGCGTGGTTACTCAAACAGAATATACGATCATTGGTCGGAAACACAATTTATTAAAATAAAAACATTATTAACAAAAATACTCCTGTAGTCTTTCCGTATCTCGTCGAAAACCTCGACGACTTCGGGGACCTACCAGGATTGACCCGGAGTCCGCTGCATTATTGTTTAGCGGGGTTATATATTGTACAATTTTTGTTGCCTCGCACATTCGCTTCATAGGCCTGACCTACTTTAATAAAAATATCTTACTTGCTAAAATTTAATCCTTCCTGTATTATTAAAAATAAAAAAAAACAAAACAAATAACATTGATTACTATTTACATTATATGACATTGGTATATATTGACTCGACGCTAAATTCGCCAGCCGCATCAGTAA
>NW_020270838.1:0-6410 GCF_002803265.2 Melanaphis sacchari
GTCGTACCGTTTGTAGTTTAGCTTCAGCGTGCGTATGTAAAGATTCTTTGCATAAAATCGGTATACGAATCTTGAAATTTACAGCTCAATATTTTTATAGAAGAAAAAATTTGTGAAAGCACCGTCACCGGTTATTCCCCAAACTCTCAAACCGGCGTTATGTGTAATTGATAAAGCAGATTTTATCAATTCAGCTTGGGTGACAGCGTTTAGTGATTGTGTATCACTTCCGATTTGTTTTTATTTTTTTAATATTCAAATAAAGATCCAAATCTTAAAAATAATATCTCACCTTAGATATTAGTTATTATTGATAAAGAAAAATAAACTTTAAATTTATAAAAACTTATGTAGCCAAAGAACGTTACAACACTTGACTGATCAAAAAAAAAAAAATAATATACCACTCGTATTAATCTGCCCTCTACTACTGATAAACAAAATTATATTTGCTTTTGTAAATATGACGGAATAATTTATAAAAAAAAAAAAAAGTTAAAAATTATAATAAAATCAACAAACAATATGCTAATATCATAGAAAGATTAATCCCAAATTTTTATGTAGGAAAATGTAAAATATAAAACTATTTATGTGGCTTGGTGTGGCGCGTTGTCTGCTACCAGTCGCGGAATGCGACTGTGAGTAAGTAACGGCCATAGCAACTAGTTCCCGGATGGGTGACCACTCGGGATCATAGTGGTTAAAAACCTAGCCGCACATACACGTGTTTGCTATCAACCGTAACAATCGTAAAAATACAACCTACCGTACCAACCTTACCCCTTACCATAATTCATAACCACTACAAACAGCTAATGGCCCTAGTTGCCGGGCTTAAGATCAATAAACAAAAAAAAAAAAAAAAAAACTATTTATTTATTGCATAAATAATGTATCCGTATATTGTAATAGAATTACATATTTATTCTTTAGAACTCTCATGTACATAATAATATTTGAATATTTAAATTTCATGGTAACATACAATATAATTTATGTACCTATACTGATAAACTGATGTAAATAATATGTATTACTATATAATACATATAAACTATAAAATTTAGTTTAGAAACTGAGAATATACTTCAGACTAATACCAGTAAATTGATAATAATGGTAAAACAGTTGTTATTGGTGTGTAGGATATGCGCCTCATATCATCATTATTCTCTTGGTATAAACTATAAAATGTAAATAGTAAAAACTGTTTCAAAATATTCGAAATGTAAACTTAATAACAGCTTATAGTTATGTCACATTTGTAAGTATGACGAGAAAAAGCTGTGGCTTACCAAGACTTTTAAAATATGTTGAAACAAATAAAGTATATCAAAATTTGATATAATTTACAATAAATAATAAATTTTAATAATCGTATACTTTAATAAATTATAAGAGTTTCAAAATTTAATTTAGTTAAAATTAAATTAAATTAAATTTCATATTTTGATTCTACTTTTACATACCTATATATACCATATAACATTATTAATTAATTTAACATGTTTGTACCACCTCACATTACATTTTTTCATTTCGATTGTAAAAACAGATGTCATTGAAATATATACATACAATATTTATTCATTTGTTTTATTGCATATAATCCAAAATAAATAGGCACTATTTTCGTGTATACAGTATCATTGTACCTAAGTTGAATGCGATCATTTTAAATTTGTTCTTTGAAAAACAAAGTTGTAATTATCTAAGTTTTTATAATATTTTTGTAATTATCAAAACAAAAAAAAATAGCTATGATTTCATTTAAAGTTTTAATAATATTAACTTTTACAATTAATTTAAGCCACTGTGAATTATCTGATGAGCAAATTCAATTAGGTAACGAACATCAATTAATTTATAAATATTGTACCTATTTCAAAATAATTGAAAACTATTGATTAAAAAATTTTAAGTAAAAATTACGTTATAGATTCATTATTTTAAAATGAAATAACACAAATTCACACAACATCACTGTTAATTTAGCTTATTTAGTATTCTTGTACAACCGAATGATAGGAATAAAAAATTTCACAATAATATTAATAGTACTATATAATGATAATAACAATTCAATATTATTGCAATTTTATTATTAAGATCATAGTTATCAATAATTATTTAATTTCCATTCGTTTAAGTTTCATGAACTTATATAAACTTTTTCAGAGAACTACTTTCTAACACAATTTATTACTAATTATTTATCATATCTGGTTTCATGTTATTTTTTAAGATAAAAGATCAAAATGTAGATTTGAATGGTACTGATTTGTAAATTTAAATTTCCATTTGATGCTTAGTAATGATTGATTCACTTAAAATATTAAATAGGTTGTATATTCATAAGTTACAAAAAAAACTATAAAATAATAAATATAGATCAAATGTTAGACCTTTCTATATATTTTATCCTAAGACCACACGATTAGTGAGTAAACCCTGGACTCAATCGCCTTCAAAAATTATGACTGACACCTTTACTCTGTGACGTTATAAAGTGAATACCCAAATACCTCATAATATGACTATTTATATCAGTCTCAAATATCTAGTGATCGTTTTTAAATTTGACACAACGAATGAGGAAACGAGATGTTGCCTAACAAATTGAAAATTTTAATATAATAATTATACTGCTAAATGAAGATCCCTCGTTTTTTGTTAAAATACTCATACCATTTCTATTGTTTTAATTATTAAATTTGATTTTAACTGTCATTATGAATGTTACTATTGTATTATTATTGTAACTATTATTATTCACACAACCATTACTATTATATTCCTATATTTGTATTTATTTACCTATTTGTATTCAAAGAGCATATTCCGATATTTTTTAATAAATTAATTAATTAGTTATAGTTACTATGTATTATATAGTAATCCATATTATTTATTCTAGTTTATTTGGTTTACATACAAAATTACTGTAAAATTACACAGTACAATTCATGTTTACACACAATATAGTGTTCATACTCATATACATATCAACGCAGTTGTATGTGTACATTAAATAAAACACAGAATATTATGTCGCATTAAACAAAAAATTATAATACATGTAGAATGTACACAGACTTTACCAATTCATACAATTTAGAATACGCAAAATATATAAATGATAAATCCCAGAATCATCAACCATTGTGTTTTATATTTTAATTTATAATATATGTATTACTAAACATATTTTAAATATCAAATCATAAACTTAATGCATATTTTTTTTTTGTTTTTAGAATGCAAATGTAATGGATTTTAAATCAGTAAATTACAGTTATATTGTAGATATGACATAACTATGATAAAATGAATTTATTATTTAATGTACACTACTTAACATACTTTTATAATATTTTAAGCTTTATCATATATTAAAATTTAAGCATTCATATTTATTAAGTTAAAATTATTTTATTTTATTTATTTTTTTAGTTTGCGCTGGTAAGATATTTATTTATGTCAGTATATGTACGTATTATTACACATTTAATAGTGTATTTGTGTAACTTTGTTCTAAGATTCCAAGGGAAGCAATGCGTTGTTAACCTCCTTCAAATATAAGATTAAAAATTTATATTTACATTACTATTTCTTAATCATTTAAATTTAAATTTTCTATAAAATTCGTCAACATTTCGAAAAGTACAAATTATTTTATGGTTAGAAATTCATAAAAATATTTCGGTTTATGTCTAACATAAAAATAGGAATGTATAACTTAAATTGTTTTTAAAATAGTTATTTATTTTATGGATATATTCATTATTAGTAATCATAACAATAATTACGCATCTGTCGGGGAAAAACGAAAAGTGGTCGAAACTCCTGCTACATTTGGCGCTGCCGCTGACCATTCTGGCAATTGCAATACTCTGTTTACTACGACGTCGTCGACGGCGATGACTATAGTTGACTAAAGGCGACAAAAAATTAAGGAATTAGACTCAGTCATTGTTGGGAGGAGGGTAGGCGTTGCTCTGTGGTGCATTTGGATGCGCCTTGGCAGTGTGCCCTTATAATAATTGGAACAGAGTAGAGAGCCTAGATAATAAGATAGTGGCCAACTAAGTAAATAACAGCCATGTTTCGTCCAAATTTTTCCCGCCTTTTTTTGTTTTTGAAATTTAATTTTTATAAAATGATTATATTATATAACAATATAAATATATAATTATTATTAGGGCCCGGAAGTTCATGCATTTGCATGTTTTTACTGAATGGACTAAAAAATTGCTAGATTAGGATCAGCTACAAATTTGAATTGTACCTAAACAAATCCAAATACAACATTTTATTTTGCATATAATTGCATATTTTGATGTTTTTTTATTTATTTGCATATTTTACAACTTTTTTGTTATTAATTGCATATTAGAGTCAAATGTTATGTAATTCACAAAATAAATTACTTCTAAATGTCCTATTGATAAAAAAATAAAACAATACCAAATTATTTATAGTTGTATTGGCGGCGCGGCGCACGGCGGCCCGATAATGGGTAATCCACAATATATTTTCATTTAAAAATATATTTATTTTTAGAAAAGTACTGATATTTTCTGTTATTGGAATTATTACAATAACACGATTCTTTCGTCATTTTTTAAAATTATAGAATGCAGTCGCCAGTCAGTTCGTTATTTCTCGTTGGTATTGTTTGACGTCTTCCGTGAGTGAATGATTCAATGATAATACGTATACTTTAAGAAAATTAATAAATCAATAAATTAATAATATTTCACAGCAGTTTCCTAATCAATAAATTAATAATATTTCACAGCAGTTTCCTATACAATAAATTAATAATATTTCACAGCAGTTTCCTATACAATATACGTCTATAGGTAGTAGGTACTCAATACTCGATAGTCGATTTGAAAATTATTTGAACATTTTGGACAAAAAATGGTGCCAATGATCAGTGATAACAGCCAACCAATAGAAAATGTTCAACTGGTTGACCACTCTCTTATTATCTAGGCTCTCTAGAACAGAGTATACGAATTAAGTTTAATTTTTCATAAATTCTAAGTGAAGTGTTGAATGCATTGATTTTATAACAATATTTTTGTCATCACAATTTAGTGTCATAACAACGTTTTGAATTTCAACATTTCTTAGTTGTCTCTGGAAGTAAATAAATAAATTAGCCTCATATGGTACTTTGGGAATATCAATAGTAAAAAACTTATAGTATTTTTCTAAATAACTTTAAAAACAAATAAAATTGAAAATAAAATACAAGTAAGTTAAATAACATTTCAAATTCAAATTAGAAAAATTGTATATTTAAACAATAAATTTAGAATTTTAGTTATTTTTTTCAAATTTAAAAATATTTTTAACGACAACTTGAAACATCTAATGTATATTATTATATTTCTTACATACAATGAAATTATTAAATATAATTATTTTGGTAAAAATCAATTTATTTACCATTTCTATTATAATTACTAAAGTAGTTTATTTGAAGATCAATTTGTATATTATAAAATATATAGTGGCAAATTATCTTTGCTTAGAATCGTTTTTACATGGAATGCTTTATAATTTAATTCCAATTAGATATATACATTACAGTGACTTACTGATACAATGACAATCAGAGATCAGGACTTTATGCATTTACATATTTGTTCGAGAATAGATAGAAGAATTCGGATACGATACCTTTTTTTTGATACTTATAAGGATGTCAAATTTAGAAGCCAAGTATTGCTTAATTATTCGACGTTTTAAATGTTTAGGTCATATTTTTATTTTAGCTTATTTCTATTTTTAATCAAATTCTGCCAATTAACATTTTTGAGAATATATTTATTTTTGCCAGTTGTACAAACCTCAAATTTTATACTTTATATAAGCTGTATGGTGAAAGATAATGATTCAATTAAATAAGGTAACATTGCTAGTTATTATTTTGGCATATAAGTATATCAGTCACTTAATTTCCAAATTGTCGATTAATACTCTTAGTAGGTTATTGTCATTTAGTACCTTTGGCTTTTGACGTTAGCAAGGGATAATACAATTTTGTTATTTGGAAGTACATTTTTATTGCAGTTTTGAATTTAAAAGAATTTTTAAGGTTTTCATTGTTTTAAATTAAGATCAAGATAATTATAAAATAGTTTCAATTTATTGTATATGATTAGAATAATATAAATTAAAAATTGACTTATAATACTAATTATAATACTATAAATAAGCTTACTTACACATAAACCCGGTAAAATATAAGTTAAGATATTATTTATTCTAGAAAATTAAACAAATAATATATGAAGATAGTTTATAGAATATTTATATTAGAATATAATTATATATTCTTTATAATATCTGTCATATTCTGATTGATTCATATATATATGTTATATTTTTAC
>NW_020270839.1:0-14585 GCF_002803265.2 Melanaphis sacchari
CCAGTTACGTATTGTTTTCTTTTTATTACCATACAAGTACCTTATGTTGTCACAACTATTAGTGAATTTGTCACTTTGTATACTAATTTTTATTGGTTGGTTTATCTGGGCACCGTTTAATATAAAATAATTCTAACTCAGAATATCGAATATAAATAATATTTATTTTAATATGATATGATGGAAATTTTAGTACTGATTCTTATTCAAATTCCTTAGAATTAAACCCTGGTTTTGGGATCCATTAATAACATTTTTAAATTGAGTACTTTGGTTGCTGAATCATTTGAAGTTTTAATCGCATTCATCCAACCATTTGATCAACGGCAGAGAGAAGGGTTTACCAATTGAAGAAAATTAATTATGTTTACTGGAAATAAAAATAAAATTTTCGATGAGAAAATTATATAGCATTATGATAAATACGAATCATTATAGACCATAAAGATATATTTATTTTTATTTGCAATAAATTAAAAGGCTTTTGTGTTCACAAATGTATTGTATTAAGTTATTTAATGGAATTCCTTTATATTTAACTGCAAAAGTTATTATAATGAAAATTATACTCTAAATTTAGAATTTTATTTAGTTCAAACATTTTGGGCTAGTAAATGTTTCAATAAATTAAAAACAATACTAGAATGTTGTAATAAACGATGAAAATGTTAATAAAATATTTAAAAGACCCATATTTATTATTTTTAAATAAAATATAATACTTAAATATTTATGTAAATTTCTATTCTTCTTTAATTTTTGTTTATTTTTCAATAAAATTGGTTCTAATTACATCTTAAACATGAGCATGGCTAAGAATTGTATTTAGTATCCAATCATCCCAATTATGAGAGTCATATATTTAAAAATACAATTATATAAAATAATTAATATCTATATTGATCCGTTAAGAATGGGTACCAAATACAAGCATCTTATATATTTATCTGTTTTCAATTTATAGCACTAATAGTTTTAACTTATATTGACCATCACGATAAAGAAGTATTGATCAGGCTTAAAATTATTTATTTCATAAACAAACAGAAGTATAAAGTATTTGGTATCGTATAAATGTTTATGGCAATTGTCTTGACAAAGAGTTCCAATTATCATCGGCGAATGCCTGAATACAGTTTGTGGGTGATATTCCAAGTTCTGAAAAACCATCAATTTCTTACTACGTCACAATGCAGATTATAGTTATTTAATTTTGGTATGAATGAGTTCAGAAATATCACTGTAACTTAAATTAAATAATAATTGTGAAATAATTTTATTGAACCAATCACGAATTGCTATAAATAGATAACAGTTTGACATTACATACCTTGTCTCAATAATAGAATTTTGAAGAGAACTGTCCGATACGGCAACTGGGTTCGGTGAAATAGGAAGACAAGTGGTTACTACGGTCACTTGTTTTATTACATTACAACATATATTGCTATAACAGGGAGGAGAGTCAGAATTTAACCACTGGGGTTAGTGAAATTGTGACATCCGCCGCAGTAACGGTATGTTTTTGACAACATAGCTGGATGGGAGGAATCTACAATAACAGCCTGCCCAAGTGGCGCTGGCATATGGGTTGTCCGGGTAGTAACAGCAGGCGCACCAGGGAAGTTCCTGACGATGACGGTACCTCGAGGTCTGCCTAAAAGACGGCTTTGTAGCTACGCCGATGACCGATGGCGCATCGCACCAGGAATGGCGGCGTTGGCTGGGAAGCGCTTTTGGCATTGATCTGGGTAGTCCTAATAAGTACTGATTTGGTAACAGCGGTGGTCCAAACTTCACGGCAGGCTTATAAGCGCCGAATATCTCTATGCTGCCAGTGGCCGACTTCGCTGAGATCACTTGACTTGGGTTTCAGTTCGTCGGGTGGATCACTTGTATGATCTTGCTGGTTCTTCGTCACGGCAGGTGGTTCGTTGGTATATTGTTTGTTGCTGGTCTGGTTCTTTCTTCTGGCTCCTAACTGGTTGTTATAGTTGGAGATGATGAAGAGAGACTGATCGTGTATAATGTTTTGCTTTGCTTTGGGTGGATTGGCTGTGCCGTTTACTATTCCAGGCTAAGCCTCTACTAGTGGATGGAGTTTAGGGGTAGTTAGTAAGTTTGTAAGTGAGTCCGGGTTAATGGGTAGGGTTTTGGGATAGGTTTCGTGGTTGGTGGGGAGATTGTCTTACCTAAGACGTAAGTGTTCGTAGTCGGAAAAGAATTGTTGTGGGGTAGTTATTTTTTTTTTTTTTTTAAGTTTGTTGGTGGGTTCAGGTTACTGGGTAAGGTTTTGGGATAAGTTTTGTGGTTGGAGGGGAGATTGTCTTACCTAAAAGACCTAAATATTCATAGTCGGAGAAGGCATTTTTGTAAAACATTGTTTTGGAATGAGCGTGGATCGAATTTTGGATAGATTTGAAGTTAGTTGATTTTAAAAGCACCGAATTTTTAACGAAAGAAGGCATGCCCGTTACCGTACGTATACCGATGTTTTGAACGGATTCAATACGGCGCCACTGAGAAGGGCCAATGAAGGGTGCCCAGGAAGAGCTTGCATATGTAAGTATTGGAGAGATGTAGAGTTTGAGTATGTTGAGTTTGGTTGTCAATGGTACGGGGCTGGTGCGGTTGAGAATAGGGTAAAGCATTCCACGAGTGCGGGTAGCTTTTTTAGTTATGTTATGTATGTGTTGTCCGAAGGTAAGTTTACGTCCGATAGTAACGCCGAGGTAGTTAGCTTGTTTAGACCATGGTAGAGGGTAATTGTTGATTTGTAGTGGTGGTATGTGAGTTGTGTTTGAGCGCCCAAATAGGACTGCTACAGTTTTGGTCGGATTTATTTTGATACGCCAGCGGTAGAACCAAGTGGTAGCCAGGTCAAGTTGATGTTGTAATTGGATAGCTGCGCGTTTTGGGTTTGTATCGGTGGTGAAGAACATAGTGTCATCCGCGAACAATGAGAGAAAGGCTTTAGAAGTGGTCGGTAAATCGTTGATGAAAGTTAAAAAGAGGGTTGGGGATAGGCATGAGCCTTGAGGGACACCTGCAAGGATGTGTCTGGTGGACGAAAAAGAATCATCAATTTTGGTAATGAAGGTACGATTTGAGAGGAAAGATTCGATGATTTTGATGATTTCTGTAGGAATATGGAGTTGAGATAGCTTGTAAAGGAGAGCTTCGTGCCAGATTCGGTCGAAGGCTTTCTCCACGTCAAGGAAGATAGAAGCAGTGTTAACTGTTAAGGTTGTTATTAAAGTTTTGGCTCAGTTGGTGAGTGAGTTTGGTCAGTTGTAGTGTGGTAGAGTGTTCTTGTCTAAAGGCAAATTGTTCAGGTCGAATTTTGTCACGGTGATTGGTTTGTAGGTGGGTGAGTATGAGTCGTTCGTAAATTTTAGATAGGGACGAGAGTAGAGCGATTGGACGATAGTTTACGGGTAGTTTGTGGTCTTTGCCAGGTTTGGGGATAGAAATGATAACTGATTTTTTCCAAGCAAGAGGAAAGTAACAGATTCTGAAGGAGCTATTGAAGATTTGTGTAAGGGACAGTAAGATATTGTTGGGTAGAAATTTAAGAGCTGTGTTAGTGATGAGGTCGTCTCCGGGGGCTTTCTTTTTGTGGAGGTTGTGTATGATTTTCTGAATGGTGCCGGGAATGGTATAAAGTTTAGAGTTGGTGATGTTTGTGTCGTGTAGAGATTGGTAGTATGTGGTTACTTCTGGTATGTCGGGACCAGGGTTGGTTTGAAACTGTTGTTCAAGGGAGTCGGCTATCAGTTCAGCACGGTCGGTAGCCGGAAAGACTAGGCCATCAGGGCCGGTCAGTGGGTGAGATGTTGGGCGTTTGTGGAGGAGACATTTGTTAAGTTTGTAGATAGAGCCGTCGAGATGGTCAAGAGAGTTAAGGAAAATGTCCCATTGGTCCGTTCTGTGAGTTTCAAGTAAAGTGCGGATTAGTGATATTTTTGCGTTGAGTTGGCGTGTCGGGTCGCGGGTTCTTTGCCATTCACGGCGCAAACGGTTTTTCGTTGTTATTTTGGTTTTAATGTAGTGCGGTATTATAAATGTTGAGTTTTTGTGTTTGGGAGTAAATGTGCTGCTTCTACTGCATGTCTTATGTTTTTAGTCAGTTGGTCAATTGCATGGTCAATGGATTGTCTGTCAGTTTACGGTGTAGTATTGTTAGATAAGGATATGAGAATAGTTTTGTATTTGTTCCAATTGATAAAACGGTTTGTAGTTGGAGGAGAAGACGATATTGGAGTGCATAAGATTTCTAGAAGAATGGGGTTGTGATCAGAAGAAAGTTCGTTAAGATTTTCAATACGAGTTTGGTAAGGTAAACGTACAAGGGCGATGTCAAGTATGTCAGGTCTGTAACGTGTATTGGTTGGGAAGTGGGTTGGGGATGAGGGAGCGATAACGGAGTAGTCAGATTGTTGTACGTGGTCAGAGAGGACTCTGCCGGCAATGTTTGTCGTGTGGGAATACCACAGTGGATGTTTGGCGTTGAAGTCACCCGCTGATATTTGCCATTCAGTGCTCTTAGAGAGTATGTCAAGGTCGTTTGTCGTTAGTATTGCACTGGGAGGTTTATAAACCGCTGAAATTAGTATTTTGTGGTTGTTTAGTTGGATGAGTACAGAAGAGGTTTGGATGGTCGTGTTGAGAGTGATGTGTTGGTGGACAATGCGTCTGTGGATGAGAACAGCCGTTCCGCCGTGGGCGGGGGAACCACGGACGGGCGGTAGGTCATTCCTGTATGTGATGTAGTTTGGTATGTGAAGCTTTGTAGAGGGGGGTAGTCGAGTTTCGTTCAGTAAAATTTTGTCAGTTTTCAGTTGTAGTGCGAGAACTTGTAGTTCGTTGAGTTTGTGCTTTATGCCGTTCGAATTCCAAAAAAGAATTTTTAAGTTAGTCATTGTGAGGAGTGAGTATGGTCAGGAATGTCTTGATAGTCGATTGGATCAGCGTTTGCGGATCCTGGTTGGTGGATATGGCAGTTAGGAGGTTTAGAATGAGGGTTAGGTCCAGTTGGGGGGCTAGGGAGACACCTGGAGCGTGAGCAGACCCTGATGTAGCAGAGGCATAGGAAATTGTGGAGGTCGGTTTAGAGGCTGGAGGTGGAGGAAGAGATTTGGGTAGTTGTTGGGTTTTTGGTTGGACGGGGAGTTGGGTTTGTGGTAATTGGATGATAGGGACAGAGGTTGGTGGTGGGAGTGACTTTTGATCAAGGAAGTGTGGACATCCACGGAAATTGGCGGTATGAGGGCCGCCGCAGTTGCAGCAGGTCGGTGATTGATCACGGGTTTTACTGCAATCTTTGGCAGCGTGGTTGCCAGCACATTTAATACACCTCGGTGGGTGTCCGCAATTTCGGGAGCCGTGGCCGAAGCGTTGGCACGAGAAGCATTGGGAGGGGCCGGTAGATTTTAGGGGTTCTACCGAGATGGAAATATAAAACAGATTGTTTAGAAGGAAGATATCTTTGGATTTTTGGTCTGCGGTAATGTGGACAAGACATAAGGGCATGGGTTTTTCAGGAGTGCCGAAACGGCGGATGAATGGGATAGAAAAGCCGAGGGTTTCGAGTTCCCGTTTGATCTCGTCGACCGGGATGTCGGTGGGGATTCCCTTCAGGACGACCTTGACAGATCGTTCTTCTGGGAGGGAGAATGTGTGGAATTCGGTACCATTGGATAATAGGGTGTTTTGAATCAGACGGAATTGGGATGGGTCTGATGTCTGGATGGAGATTTTGTTGTTTGCCGATGTCTTGGCGGTCATTGAGTTTGGGGTAAGGTTAGGGAGGGCGTAGATCACCGGGGCGACCTTACGCCAGGAGCTGGAGTTTAGGATGATGGGCGGAGGTCTTGAGTTTTTTGGTTTGATTGCAGCAGATGTTTGGGAAGTAGTGATTTCTGGTACGGAAGTTAAGTTATCTTTTGGTACGGAGGTTGTGTTATTTTTTGGTACGGAAGTTATGTTGTTATTTTGTACGGAAGTTAAGTTGTTTTTAGGTATGGAAGTTAAGTTGTTTTTAAGTACGGATGGTGAAGCGGGTTTGGTTACTGCAGTTAAAGAAGGGTCTATGTCAGAAGTACAGGATGTCATGGTGCTTGAGTCCGAAAGGGACTCGATTGTCTCGGAATCGGTAGAATTTGGTGACGGTGAAGGGGAGGGAGGCGCTGAGCGTTGGCGTGCTAGTTTGTGTACAGTGTTAGAGGCGCTACCTCCTTTACGCTTAAGCGGTTTGCGACCGCCCATCGCGAAAGTGGCAGTATTTTACCTGTCGCTCTGAAAAGAACGTTTTATTGAGAGTAAGAGGGATGAATGGGTGGTGTTGGTTGGTAAGTGGGGTGGGATGCTGCGGCGATGTGAGGGCGCGGCCCCACGACAGCTATAAGCGGTAGTTTCCCGTTGCTAGCAATGGCTTACCTGTGGGCGCTGATGCCCTGTTGATTTTGATCTCTGTGGCAGCGTGGTGGCTGTAGGAGAGACTGTGAGTGGGCGCTAGTGCCCTGTTGAGTGTGCGACTTTGTTTGCGTCGAGAGACTTGATGCTTCGAGAGCTGCACGTTGAATGAATGATGAAGCGTGTATAATGTATATGCAATGCGCCGGTATTTATGCCCGTCGTTTAGCAATTCTGCGTTTGTCATTGATTCAGACGGCTCATAGTAACGCATGATCGTCACATCGTCTCTATAGCCATCTAATACCAATGATGTTGTTCTTTCATATCGTTTTTATCTTGTGTGGCTATGAGAACGGCCGTTTTAGTTGTGATGAGAGGTTTGTGCCGTATCGATTTGTGTAAGGTTTGGGTTAATCTTTAATTAACAAATTAGAATATGTAAAATCAACATATCTATTTGATTTTGAACTACTACTTATAGTATTCAAATTAGAACTGTCGAATCAACAAATAAATGTTGATAAAAACTAAAGTTTAGGTACAGTTTCAATAGGTAATGTAAGATTTAATATAATAGTAGCGAGGTTTAGAATTAGATAGATTGTACCTATGTCAGAAACATCATTAATTGATGCTCTCCAACAGTATCACGGACTCGCACGCCGAATTTATTTTTTATATTTTATTCTTTTCGTTCATGAATATTGAGTCTGCTTGTTTGTTATTTAAATTTACTCGTTTATTTTTTAATTGTAAAACGAATAAATTTATTAAATTAAATGATCGAAAGAACATAAGATTATTTATATGATAAATTATGAGTTATATATTTATAATATTGAACATAGTAACCACTACATGTTTTAACTAGAATCTACAATTTAAAAAAAAAAGACCATTTATTTTTTGATTCAATAACTATTTCCTATAAGTTTATATTGTTGTTAATTTAAAAAATGAATTATATTATAATTTCACATAGACATTATACTTTTAATTAATTAATTAATTAAATTTAAATTAATTATTACTTATTTATCATTGGAAATAAGAAAATAGTAGTGATGTAACGGACCATAGGGACTTTTAAGTGACCAATAGGACTTATTTATCCCACTCCTCAAAAATATATTAAATAACCTCCAATTTTAAATATTATAACATTTAAATTGATCAAAAAAATAATAAATAATAATTGTACAAAAAATTAAATTGTTATCATCATTTATGAATGGTCTACTACAAAGGGTTAAAATGTAAAATTATATTTACTAATTGAATAGTGGCATTATTAAATTTCTCACAGTCTGTGAAAGGAGTTTGATTTAAAAAACCACGGAAAATCATTGAATAAGTAATAAACTGATTTTGATTATCACAACCACAATTTCCAGTTGGATCACTTGTATCGATATATTTTGCTACTATTCCTTTTGCTTTTATGTCTCTTGCAAATTTACCCTATAAATTAAAAATAATACATAAAATCAAGCATAAGGAACACTTGATAATTTTTAAAAATTTTTTACTTTTGAAAAAAGTGCATCAGCATTATCAGCACACCAGTAAAAAGTATAGTTGCCAAGTTCACATAACTAAAAACGTCAAACGTATTTCAAAAAAAAAAAATCATAATAATAATTTCAATATTTTTAAAACAATAGTGTCTTTTATACCCAATATACCTATAATTATCACAATGAATAAAATATTTATTTCTAATTTATTAGTGTTCCTGATTGTAGACAGATTGTAGGCAATTTAAACCAATTCTTAAAGTGTTGCTTATATTCATTTAATTTGTATAGATGACGTTTTAATAGTAAATAGTAATAAAAAACATAAGTTAATTTTTTATATTATTTTTCAGCGTATTAATCAAAATATTGAATTAGTAATATTTGCATACTTTTTTATATGTCACGTAACATGTGGGTAGAGTTTCAGTATTTGTGTCATTTACGGTTGGGCTCAATGAAAATTCAAGATAAATTTTGTCTTCTGCCATTTTTGAGTCATTTAAAACATTTTGAAATTTCATCTGAAAAATAAAATATAAACAAAAGTTAAATTTATATACTTTATATTACTAATTTATAAACTCATATAAATACCAACTTTACCAAGGTATTATTGGTCTGAGCATCACTGTTATCTAATGGTACGATTCCAGTTTTAAACTGGTTATTACATGGATTAAATTTATCAAAACTAATTATATAATAATCCATAATATTATTCAACCACTTATCATAATCGAGCCCTATCAAAGAAAATTATGAAAAAAATTATTCCTAATTATAAGTTAGTTGATAAACTATTTGAATTTGTTACTTACAACCTGGAGCCTTAGAATTATTTCTATGATAAATCATGTCGCTTGCATTCATAAATAATCCAACCTCAGAAAACACTGAACTTGTTTTTAATACAGTAACATAATTTGTCAAATTCTTGTAAAATGTTTCATCAAAATTACCATCTTGAGGCTAAGGACAGTAAATAATAATATATCTGTATTTATTAAATTTTAACTGCTTAAAAGGTTTTGACCAAAGTGATAAATCATTGTTATCTAACTATAATTAACGTATCATAAAATATTTGATGTCCTATCAAAAAATATCTAAGTCAAACAGAGTATACAAATTAACTATTATTCATATTAAAACATATATTATGTAAAATCTATATTTATGATAAAACTTTTGTAATTTATGATGTAAATTTTTATTTGATTTTTTATATCGGAATGTTAACAACCATTTGTTGCAACCAAATTGAATATACATATGTTTGTTTATAACTTTTAGTAAAAAACAACGTTTTGTGAAACAGTATTCTCTACTCATGTGTATACCAATCATAAATATAAATGGTGATAACAAGTACCTAAACTTATATTTACAGTATCAACCGTCTTAGATTAATTCTGCTCTAGTACAAAAAAATAGCAAATAAGATTTTTGTTTGTAATAACTAATTAATATTAATATTAGGAGTTAGAATGGTTTAATTTTTTTCGTATGTTTTTATATCAATGTTTCCATTTTCTAATTAAATTATAAAATTATTATTAATTTTTTAAGAAATTATTCCAGTCGATATTATTGAACAATGAAATGTTATCCAACAATAAATTACATATTCATAAAACCTTTTTTTATATCTTACTAAACAATACCTGAGTCAACTGAGTCTACCTCATCTTCCTGTGAACACGAATATCAGTTATTCATACTAAATTATATCTATTTATATTATCATTATATATATATTATATATTTAGATTTTATGTTTGTTTTTATGTCAGGTTAATAGTAATACTTGATTCTATGGCTATTTAGATTTAGGTGCTACCTTAGTTTGGTAAAACAAATTTAATGTATTTTGCACTTTTGGAGTGCATGAAATCAAACAGACATTATTATTTGCAACTAAACATGCTCTAAATCAGTGGGTTTTAAAGTAAAGCAACAAAGAATAATTATATTCATTGAATTTTAATTTATTAAATTTATTTTACATGTTTTTAGTTTACTCAATACTTTTTGAATTTAAATCATTCCGTCACTTTATACTAATTTTTAGATGGTTTTTTATCACCGTAATATAAATCATAGTTAGAGATATTACATTATTTCTATTATTAGTGTTTTAATCAGTTAAGTACTATGGATAACTATTCAAATTTAGAATTTAAAACCTGTATATAGATCCATTCTACACAGATTTTTAAATTAGTACTTGTAATAACATTGATCCAAATGTGTGTAATCACTCCAACCTCATTTGATTTTACGTAATCCAATATATACAATAATGTGCTTACCAGTTTGGAAAGATTTATATGAAAATCTGTAAATTAAAAGATTAATGTTGTGATTGAAAAAGTAGAAGTATTCTATGGATATAAGTAGTCAATTCATTCTGGGTAATAGATTCATATTATTTTTTTTATGTCAATATACTCTATACTTGAATAGTATAATAAGATAAATAACTTGAAATATTTTTAGCCATTAAATAATTCCAATGTATGTAACTCGAAGAATTGCACTATTTTGACATTGATTTTATCACAATTTTTATTTATTATTATACTTGCGTTACTAAAAATAGTACTTGCAGTCATTGAAAAGTTTTAATTAATTTAAAATTAACACTATACTATTCAATAAAACAAATATTTAAAATAAATTAAAAATGTTTTATTGTCTAATAAAAATATTGTATTGGTATTTTATGAAATTCATTGCATTTAAAGTTAAATTACAGAATTTTAGCAAGCAAAATGTTCCAATAAAATTTAATAAAAACAGCGACAAGTTTGATAGAATGTTGCTCAATGTATGATGAAAATATTTTATAAAAACTCATGGTAAAAGTTCATCTAATATTTGTTTTGCAATACAATAAAAATACTCAATATTATTTGCTGCAAATTTCTAATTTTCATTAGTGTTTTGTTTCTTTCTTCTTTCAATAAAATTGATTTTAAATCTATACATTTTAAAAATACATACTAAAATTCATTTTATATCCAAAACATCCAATTATTGAGAGTCTATGCTATAAAAATAAATTCTATAATAATCAATACCTAAATTGATCTCTGTTCAGAATCTTAAAAATGCAATTACTAGTATCTATATATTTATCTACTTTCAATTTAATAGCAAGACTAAATGTCATTTTACAATGATAGTTTTAACTTACGTTTATCATCTGTTGATATGGTAGTATTTACTTCAACATTAAAATTTAATACTTCATAAACAAATGAAGTACAGTTAGATGGTAACAAACTAATCTTCATGGAAGTATTTGGACAAAAATGTCCATATAAATCATAGCTTCCTGAATACATACACGGTGAAACTTCAAGTTCTATCAATATCTTCTAGTCATACGTGACTATAGTATTTAATTTTGTATACATGCAGTAAAATTCGTATAAATACTTTACTGTAACTAAATTATCAAAAATTAATCTTAATTAAACTAAAATAAAATGTATGTTTAAAGAAGAATGTTTACAATTTTAGATATTTCTTATTTCTTATTTTTAATTATTGATCTAAAAATCCATACTTTTATAAGATTCAAATGTTTTATGATTAAATATAAATTAGTTGGTGTTCGATTTGTATAGCAGAGAATTGGATATTTTATAGTGCTCATTAAAATCTGTTTTCTTTAAACTCATTGATTTTAAAAATATGAAATCACAATTTTTGAATATATTTGAACGAAAAACCATTCCAAACAATCTGTTGTCAGTGGTAATAACATATATGAACAAAATTTAACAACCTATGGTTTGGTTTAACAATTAATTGCGCCGGTTGTTGTATTTGCGCGTTGCGATTGATCCATTGAAATTGAAAAGAACAAAGTCATAAGTAATATATAACTATTCATTTATTTTATGATGATAAATTTAATAATATGACTTAGGTATGTTGCATAACGTACTTCTTGTTAAGTATTAACTAATTAAAGACTTTCAACTAACAACGATATATTTACAAATAATCTCGTAGATATATTTGAAATAGTCATAAAAATAAACATTTTTATACAACTATTACAAATAATAAAATAAATAAAACAGAGAAACCGTAATAAGCTATTATATATTAACGCATAGTTGGTGTTTAGTTACAATATATTATATCAAAACAAGGAGCCTGTTTTCAACTTCAAACATATGTTTTAATCATACACCTATATACATAAATACCAGTACAATGACCAGATTATATGAACCAATGTATTTAGACAGTTGCTGGTTGCTGTCAATTGCCATGAATAATTAATATAAAAACAGAATAATAGTGTATTATACTTGCGAGCGAATAATAATCGGTGAAATATTATCGAAAATTCATTCTACATTTTTGCAAATAATATGGTGGCAGACATAATATATTAAATAATGTTAGGAAATTAAATATGGATCAAGACCCATAATATGAACGAAGATATGTATTGGTACCGATTTTCACTGAATATTTGTTTAGTATTTCTAATATAACATTATCTTAATACAAAATTTTAAGTCAAACACTTGCACTTGCAACAGAACTTCTGCAGAAGATTGGAAGTCTAATCCCCTCCCACAAAATATATTCTTCGAAAATTAAGTCAAATTATACACCTTCTATTAAAAATAAACACATACCTTATTGGTTAGTTTTCTTTTGTTTACTATTAGGGCTCCGGGTTATAAAAAGTACAAGTTGTTATTATCTATTATAGTGGAATAGTGATAACGATTACTGAGAACCACGTAGCCAGTAGAAATGAACATTTACGATATAAGCCTTTATATAATAAACTCACATTTGTCAATAATTTTCTTATAACTCTCAATCGATGACTAAAAATTCTAAATTGAAATGTTATGTATTATTAAATCCAATACTGTAGGTACATTTTGGCCACATTGTCTGTTAACTGTTACTGCGAACATTACATTCTCAACTCTACGGAGGACTTAAAAACGTACTTACAAAACAATGCACTCAAATACACTTACTAGATTAGCACTACTACTAAACATATACCAGAAATTTTGATTTAAATGTGGTAGAGCCAATCGATGGGTTAGCAACTGAAATTACTACGAAAATGGATTTTATATAAATTTGAATTTTTAACTGCGTATTATATATAAATTGTTTGATTTTCTTCTATCTAGGTACTTATAGTATAATATACTTAGGTAATTTTATGTGCATATAGGTACTAATAAAATAAATGTCTGTTCTGTTTATAACATTTAAAATTTTATTTATTATTATTATAATAGTTCTTATAAACTTACTTCTAAACAAATAACATGCATAACATTTGGATACTTAGCATAATAATTGTCATATTAAAAATAAGAATAACGAGAAATTGTTTTCATATGTTGCGGTACAATTGTATTTCCTACTATATTTTGTAAGCCCTCTCCCCCGAAATTGTATTTTGTATAATGTTGCCTGGTTTAAGTATGTAATATCTTAACCAATCTTACCTACTACATTATCATTTAAAAACTAAATAGTGTATATTTATTGTGATTATAGATTCAAAATATTTATTTAAGAAATTATGTAGTTATAATATAGTAGTCGGATGCTTCAAATGATTGTAATAATATTGGTATTATTTTAATAAGATCATGCTTTATTTTAAAGTCACCTCTTTTATTATTGAATTCGAATACTTATAAATAAACCATTTTAAATATTACAGTAGTCATCTGCGGTCCATTCATACTATATATCCATAATAATACAAATCTGATACTAATTGTTTTAGAATTTCACTGTTAAAACTAGTAATAGAGATACTTACCATAATAAATCTGAAAACAACTTTAATTATAAACAACGAAAACTGTTTAGAATTTCATCTGATCATAAATCTAGAACATTAGATTAAACTTTGTGTTTTAAATTTATATTATTTACAGCAAATAGAATAGTCTTCAATAGCTTAGAGCTTTAGATTCAATAATAAAAGGTAACTGTAGATATTTAATTGAAAACTTTAATAATTGCAATTGCCTATTTTCTTACAGATAAACTTTCAGTTTTAGACTATTGACAGTCAAAATTGTTAATATTATTTTATAAATTAATACAACATGCATAATTATTTGTTCTCTTTAATTCGAAATTCAGAAGAAGCAAAAAGTTTGATTCAGAGAGAGTTTTGACTTATTAATTATATATGAAAGATTGAAAAATGATTTTATTTAATAATTTGACACATTGTAGATCCTTATACTTACTTTTATATTTATATAATACATTTAAATATTATTCTCCCTCCTGTATTATGTATATTTAAAACCTGTTATTTTTCGTGATGAATTATTGTCGTGAATGGTCTTTATAAGTGAATAGCAAAACCCTTGTACTTAAAAGTTCTCATTTTTAGACTTACCACGTTTAATAGTTTTTAACAACTGTTTCTCATTGCAGAAGTTCATAATGGGTTAAGCGATAAATTTTATTATTCAATTTAAGTCATTTAACATTACCTATTACTACATATGGTTATTATTTTTATCGCTGTTTTTAATTTGATTACGATTAGGTATATTGAATTCCATTTCTAGTTAAATTAGTTGACCATTAATCTATAAAATAGCAATACGTAATAGC
>NW_020270840.1:0-5982 GCF_002803265.2 Melanaphis sacchari
TATATATATATAATTAGACAATACTATTATCATAACGTTAATAACTGAATATTAAACAACATTTATTTATTTTATTTGTTTGTTTATTAAAATATTACGAACTCGTAGCTCAATGCTTACTCCAGAAAAGCTATAAGATTTATAACATTGTGTTTATAATATTATTTTAAATGTTTTAAACTTATTTAAAAAAAAAATGTTGAGGAATATTATACATTATTATACTCGAACACATTTCAATTTAATTTAAATAACTATTCATTCGCCTTCTTTTGTTAATAAAATCCAGTATTTTCACTTTATTGCTTTTTGTGAGTCTGTGACCATGAATAGTAAAAACCAAGAAGGGGAACTTCAAAAAGTATTATGTTGTTACTTGTTAATAATTCTTAGTTGTGTCTACAATCTAAATTCTTGCACTTACCTATAAATATAAAACAATAAATATTATTAAGTATAAAAATAGTTTAAATTTTTTATATTCTATAATGATAATGAATGATATTACGATTAATACAAATGGTAGGTAGGTACCTAATAAATATTATAATGGCGTAATAAAGGTATGTACTTTCTATGTAGTTATTTTGTATTTTTTTAAATTAATAATATTTATTTAGGTTAAGTGATTTTTTTTTTTTAATTTATTTAAAGATACTACTATGTTTAAAATCGATTAGTTTTTAATTTATTATCATCAGACAATTATGAAATGAGTAAATTACATTTTAAAATATCTATATACTACGGATAATATTAACATTTGGATTATGTTAATACCTATTGAGTATTGGCCAGTGCATAGCAGCTTATGTAAATTTTTAAAATTGTTAATATTAGGTACCATAACATTTCTGTATACTTAGCGAAATCATCATAGAATTACGATAACACGATTATAACATAATAAGTTATATTTTTACAGCTTAGGCTACCAGTTTAAATTGATGAGTAATGGATATAAATGCAGTTATAATCGAGTGAAATTTTCAGCATAACTTCATGTAAAGTATAACATCAATGTGGTTTTCGTCTACATTATGTCGTGACGTGATATGTTTACACCAAAAGGTAAATGTGAGTAATGTGACATTTATAAATTTAAACGCAAATCATCGAATATTTTAAAAGCTCAAAGTATCATAGGTGTTTTTATTTTTAAAAATAAATAATTCTTCATAATCTATATTTCCCATTTAAATGTTATTTATATGTCTTCAGTTAGATAAACTTAAATAATACATTTTAATTTGTAATTTATTATGCATAGGTAGATATAATAAAAAAATGAGATCAATGGTCACTATTAAAATAGTTATTATAATATTATCCAGAATGCATTACATTAACTTATGATATATTATCTTGCTAATATCAACATAATCCAAGATTTAAACAATATTTTTAGTAATTAATGTTACATTAGTTGTGATTTAAGATAAACTCGTATATTATAGTAAATCGTGAAAAATAAAATTTCTTCCTAAATATTGTAAGTAATTGATTAAAACAAAATGATATATTAAAACACGTGTACTTATATCGTATATAATTTAAAATATCCGTAAGATGTAATCGCTCTTGGTGTACACTTTTTCGACGCAATTATTTGTATTTTTAGTTGTATTATTTATAATTTATTAAAATTTGTTCTTAAAAAGAAAATTTTTATGTGAGTTTCAATGAAATAATTAATGAAAAGAATATAAACTTAGTGTTTTTAGCGTAATCAAAATATAGTGATATATAAAATTAAAAATGTGAAATTAACCACGAAAAAACCGAATAAATCATATATTGTTTCAAAGAGATTCAACGTTATTACTATAAATAATAAGACAAATTAATATTTTCAATGTCAGTATAGTCTATAGACAGTAAGTACTAAAAACATTTTATATTCCATTATGAACAAAAACATTTATGAAGTGTTAGTTACATGATAAACATTTTTACAATTAATATGCTACCTAAATTCGGATCATTACAATAAATTATCGTTATTATTTTATCAATTTTTTTTTCATTTTTGTTCAATTATAAAATTAATAATTTATCAATACTTAATTTACTAATAAATAACCTTTTTTCGGATTTATATGATTTGGTATTTTCTACTTAGAATAACTGGCTATTTGGTTGTTATTTTCTAATAGTTGAAAAAATTAATTAATTAAAATAAACTGTTATTTTTGGTTAAGTGTACATCATACTGATATCAATGACGTTATTAAATTATGATGAGAGATGAATATTAACTTTGCGTGAAGTAAATCCTCGTATTAAAACTTCATACTTTTTCTTCACCACACGAGTTAATAAGTACATAGATTGAAAAATGTATACATTAAACCAATGGTTAATTACTGTTTATACAAATAAGATTAACATTACTTGAAAATGTACTTCTTTTCTTAGTCTAACCAAAACACATATACCTAATAAAATGATTGTACCTATTTATTATGTTTAGATACTTAGTTATAAATATTCTGATATTTAACTATACATTTTTAGAGTTCTAAGAAAAAACAAACTTAAAATATAACTCTAAGACTTTAGATTAAATAAAAGATACATTTATTTATTCCATTCATTCATTAATATGTAAATGTACATAATATATAATATATATAATATAAATATTGTATTATTACAATTAATAAAACATTCAGTAAAATTGTAAATATAGTAAATATAAATTTCAATATTAAATCGCCTAGCTGATATTATAATATAGTGTCTAGTATACAGAGATGTTATAAAAAACGTATTAAACGTAGTATTATAAGAATTTTATTTAATATTTAACTAATAATTACGCATTCATGAACTAAATTCAATGTGTTTTTTATATTATAGTTAATTAAGAAATACACATTTACAAAAGTAAATTCAACTTTAATTTTAAGATCAATCATTCAGCAATCCTATCCATTAAAAATGTCAAATACGTGTAGTATTGTATTGTTATATTTAATCACTTGCATTTTGACATGCACGGCATCTGATACGCCTAAAGTACGTGTCAACTCAGGAATAATTTCTGGTGGATATGAATATAGCTATAATGGTAGAAAAATTTATTCATTCTTAGGCATACCGTACGCAAGTCCTCCAATTCAAAACTATCGATTTAAAGTATGTTAAGAATAATTTTCATGTTCACAGGAGATAAAGGTTGAAAAAAAATAAACGTTCTTTTGCAGGAACCACAGCCCGTAAAGCCTTGGTTAGGAATATGGAACGCTACCATTCCGGGAAGTGCTTGTTTAGGACCGGATTATGAATCCAATTTCAAAATTGTTGGTCAGGAAGATTGTTTATACCTTAATGTTTATACGCCAAAGGTAATTTAAAATACATGCAAATGATGAATGATGATAATATATACACCGTGTCTCTCTTTAATACTATATAACTACATAGTACATTTGAAACACTATACTTACAAACTTACAATTATTTTAAAAGCTATTAATCACATAAACGTAAACAATTTTCGCTTTGTTCATTAATTATGTTACTATGAAGTATGAAGTGATTGACTATTGTTCTTTAATCTATATCCCAATAGTAAATACTTAAATACCCAAATATGGCATTACACATAAAAATATAATTTTATTAACTAAACAGTTACCACAATCTACCACACCCGACGATTTAATGGATGTAGTGGTGTACATACACGGCGGTGCGTTCATGGGTGGCCAGGGCATTTCTTATGGTCCACAATATCTTTTGGATAACAATGACTTCGTTTATGTATCGATAAATTACCGTTTGGGTGTATTAGGATTTGCCACTACTGGTGATAATATTTTGCCTGCAAATAACGGCATGAAAGATCAAGTAGCAGCATTGAAGTGGATACAACAAAATATCGTTGTGTTTGGTGGTAATCCAAACAATGTCACAATTACCGGCATGTCAGCTGGTGCTAGTTCTGTTCACTACCATATGATTTCACCTATGTCAAATGGTGCGTATAAGTGTGTAATCTACAATGTTTTTTAAACAAAATTAAATTCGTACGTTTTGTAAACTGTAAACATTAAAAGATTATTTACAAAATTTGTTTACAAAATTCTCGTTTTGTTGAATATTGATTGGTATAGTTTTATTTAAATATATATATTTTGTTCAGAATTAACGATGTAAAATTTAAAAAAAAACTAATAATTTGATATCAGATATTCGTTTATTAACATGACGTCTGTTTTCAATATTAAAATAAGTATAGACATTAGGCATGTTTTATTTAACATATTTACATAATATTTTATGTCTTGACAAAATTTATGTTAACTAATCTATAAAATACATATAACATCGAAGGTTACTTATTTATTCACTGACAAATCTCGAAAACTATTCAACCCATGAACAATATTGGGAAGAAATGTGTTCCTTTTATAAGAATGAAGTTTAAAACGAGTTAATGAATACGTAACATAAATCATATTATATACGTTAAATAATTTACGTTTAACTTCGTTGGTTTAAATATTAAATAGAATTGGCCTACTATAAAACTTAATTGTTTTAACATTGTTCATGTTTTTGTCAATATTTTAATTTTGATTCAAATTATGATAATCTATAAAATGTAATATCTTACATAATTATAGTAGTGTATAAGTTATAACTGTGGTATATTAAACATTTTATATTTTAAGGTTTATTTAACCGAGCAATTCTTCAAAGCGGAAGTGCTTTTTGTCATTGGTCGTATACTGAAAACGTAGAACAAAAAACAAAGTATATTGCGAACATGCTGGGATGTCCAACAAATAATTCGGTGGATATCGTTGAATGCCTTCGTTCTAGACCAGGATTGGCCATTGCTAAATCATTTATAGAATTTATGGTAAATATTTTTTTAGAATTTATGATAAATTTATAATTCAATAAATCTTTTTTTTATATTATGATGTTTATAGCCATGGTTATACAATCCTTTTTCACCATTTGGTCCAACCGTTGAATTAATCGGAGACGAAAAATTCTTACCCGATATCCCAGAAAAACTCACACCATATGATA
The DNA here is from genome assembly GCF_002803265.2 of Melanaphis sacchari. NCBI lineage: Eukaryota > Metazoa > Arthropoda > Insecta > Hemiptera > Aphididae > Melanaphis > Melanaphis sacchari. The sequence goes on from NW_020270840.1 coordinate 5,050, forward strand.
TTCCAGTGTTAATGAGTGTTACCAAAGATGAGGGTCTTATTATTGCTATATATATTACCCATGAAGATCATATTAATAAACTAAACAATAATTGGAATGAATATTTACCACATCTTCTTGATTATAACTACACAATTCCAAACGAAAAACTAAGGAACAAAGTTTCTCAAGATATAAAAAAGTTTTACTTTGGTGATCAAACATTATCAAAAGAAACCATAAGCAATCTTGTAGAAGTATGTATAATATAATTACTTGATACTTGAATAATAATTTTAACGTTTTTAATATGTTTTTAATTTTTCTTTATTGGACCAATAGATGAATTTAATATATTAACTATACATAATTAACTCAAATCATTAGATTAATCCTATAACAAATTGAGAACTAAAAAATTTATATAATATTTTGTCATTTTGAAAAATTAATCAAAATCAATCCAAATTTGTTTTACATTACTCCTTATTTTTGCAAACCTGAGTGTTAAATCATTTTTGTTTGTTTGTTTGTTTGTTTTTTTTTTTTATGTAATTTATATCGAAAATATTTGTAGTTAGGTAATTACTGTTATATTTTTTTTGTAAAGATCAATTATTTTCTATATACGTACTTAATCAGAATATAATTTTTATTCTATTCGAAGTATATTTTTGTACTTTTAGTCTTTTTAAAGTCAAATTTTTAAAATATACTATTTTTAATTTACTATATATAATTGCATGTTTATCACTCTTCCTTATTGAATATATTATAAAAATGAGATAATAATCTATTATCAACATATTTCAGATGATTTCAGATAGAATGTTTGGATATGCTATAAGTAAAGCTGCTCAGCATATTTCTGCTAAAAATACGGCACCTGTATATTTTCATGAATTTGGATACAGTGGTAATTATTCTATCATAGCTAAATTAGATCCGAAATCA
>NW_020270841.1:0-8328 GCF_002803265.2 Melanaphis sacchari
GGTGGGTGCACGGTGGGCCTGGTCGAAACTTTGGACGTACTGCTCAACACCTTAATTCCCCCGGACACGATCGACGGTGAAACCGAGGAACACAAACGGCTTCGTGAGGAGACGGGTGTGCAACTTGGGGAAACTGAAGAAACGGCCTGGAGTGGAGAAAGTGAGAGCATCCACTGGGAGGAATTTTCTCAGGAGGAGGTGCGAAGGGCGATATGGCGCATGGGACGGGATAAAGCCCCTGGGGAGGATGGTCTAACAGCCAGAATCCTCAGAGTGGCTTTCCCAGTGATGGCGGAAATAGTGACCACTCTTTTCAACGAGTGTTGGAGAAGGGCCCGATTTCCGAAAGGGTGGAAGAATGCGGTGGTGGTACCACTATTGAAAAATCGTGACAAGGATAGATCTGACCCAAAGTCATATCGCCCGATTAGCTTACTTCCGGTGCTGTCAAAGGCATTGGAGTATCTAATATGCGTGAGACTGAGGGAAAAGATTGGTCCGAGTATGAACGATAATCAATACGGCTTCAGAGCGTACAGATCGACAACCGATGCAATATTAAGAATGAGGGAATGGACCGAAAGTCGGGCAGAGAAGTACGTCCTCGGAGTGTTCTTGGACATCTCTGGGGCGTTCGACAATGCCTGGTGGCCGGCGATATTGCATCACTTGAAAAGGTTGGGAGCCACGGAGAGATTGTGTGAGCTGACACGGGATTATTTAGGGGGCAGATACGCCAGTATCACTGTGCCGACGGGGAGAAGCCAGGTTAGGCTGTCCAAGGGTTGTCCTCAAGGATCTCAGTTCGGACCGGAACTCTGGAACATTTTGATGGACTCTTTACTGAGTCTTGACGAATCGGAAGGAGAACTATCTATTGGTTACGCGGATGACGCGTTGCTGATGGTAGCCGGGAAGACGAGATCAGAGGTGATCCAAAAGGCAGAGTCCAAACTGAAAAGAGCAGGCTCCTGGGCGGGTGGTATGAAGTTGACCTTTTCGGCCACAAAGACGAAAGTCATGTGTCTGAAGGGAAGACTGACTCCACCCTACACAGTTAGGATGAACGGGAAGAGGATAGCGGAGGTAACAGAGATGGTTTATCTCGGAGTTACCTTGGACGATAGGTGGAGTTTTAGGAGCCACGTGAAACGAGTAGCGGGGAAAGCGGCACCAATGTTTCAGAGGATCCGGCGTATAGTAGCCTCAACCTTGGGCCTTAGTGGGCGGACGACGCGCAGATTATACTTAGGTGTATTTGTGCCGAGACTGCTTTACGGGGCTGCGGTGTGGGGTGAAACCGTCGGCGATCGGATGATGAAACGTCTGCTGCTAGGAGCCCAGAGGGGTGCGCTTTTGGCGGTAACGGGGGCATATCGTACCACGAAAACGGATGCCCTGCCTGTGCTAGCGGGAGTTCTTCCTCTGGACCTGGCTGCTAGACAATGGGATCGCTTGGCTAGGAGTAGGAGGTTAGGGCTCGGGAGGGAGCATATGAGAAGGGTAGAGGAGGAAGGAATTGCCGAATGGCAAGCACGGTGGGAGGCTAGTGAGAAGGGTAGACTCACATATAGCTACTTCCCATGCGTGAAAGAAAGGTTGAAGTGTAGCTGGGTGGAGGTGGACCATGAGTCCTCCCAGTTCCTAACGGGACATGGGGGATTTAGGTCCTACCTCCTACGCTTCTCTAAGTCAGAGACCGACGAATGTCAGCTATGCGGAAGCTCGGATACGATGGAACACGTCGTCTTCGAGTGTGATGCACTGGCGGGCGCTAGATGGGCACTAATAGACCTAGTGGAGGCGAGAGACCTACAGTGGCCGTGTTCGCCGCGCGTCCTCGTGAATTCCCCGGAGCTCTGGAAAGAGTTTCGTGGGTTCATGACGGAGGTGTCGGTCGTTCGCGGTCATGTTGTGGGACTCTCATTAGATGAGGTCTAGACTCACGCTCGCAAGAGCTGAGGGCGTCTGGGACGCGGAGCGGTAGCAAAGGTACGGCATGGGAAATGGTGTGAATAAACCCTTCGGGGTGATGTCTGCCAATTCCGGCGGCCGTGGCTCGTCCGACTGGACTGAGTAGGCATCTGGGATGCGAGGTGCAGAGTCGATCGGCGTGATGGTAGAAGAGACAGTGGAAACTGCTCCTCGGGGTAAGTTCTGTTGGCTCTTCTCTCCAGTGACCTACGTGTTCACACTAGGTGCGCCTGGGGCGCGTGGTTCAGATGCACGGTCTTCGGGCCTGTAGACGCTAGGCGGAGCGTGGTGAATAGAGTACTCACTCTATTTCAAAATAAAATGAGGGGTCACGACCACCGTGTAACCCGCGAGCGCGGCGTTATGGGCCAACCACTAGCCCTCGAGTATCTGTAAAAGTAAATAGTAGGGAGGCGAAACAACCTAGCTTCAGGCCATGATGGAAGTCTAGCCGAAACGTCGCACTTTAGACGCCTAATTAAAATTAGGAATAAGTACTACGGGAACGACGTCTGGAACCAAGCATCGGGGAAACCTGGTGTGGACGTCTGGGATCGGATTCGTAGTGGCTGTCATGTAAATGACGAAAGTGGTTATTGATCGCATGCTGATCAGGCGAAGGTTAACGGTGAGTATTCTCCCGGGAACTCAGCCACTCTGCCGGTGGGAGTATACCACCTGGCGGTTGCTTAAACCATATTAAGTAGCGGGTTGGATAGTTCCGCGGCCCTACCAGTGGTCAGTAGAGAGATTTGATACATCTCGATACCAAACTGGTAGTCATTTGAAAACCCACGTTTAAGGCGAGGGGCGTAAGAACTCCTTTCCTGAGACTGGTGGACGGCCTTACAACTGTCCTCATATGACGATGCCTGATACTTTTCCCGAAAAGTATCTGGTGCCTCTGCCTGAAAGGGGACGAGTCTAGGCTCATATACCTTTCTTGCGGAGTGAAGGACTCTGTCCAGATTTGGAACTTCAGTACATATTATAATCTAATAAATGCAATTTGCTTATTTATTATCTTTATTGTTTCATTACAACAAATTATTGTTTTTTCCTAACCAAAATTCTAGTTATTTGGAATTTTGGTTATTAAATATATTATTATGTAATCGAAAAAAATATCTACTTCTAAGGATGGGTCCAAGGCCCCCACATTCCTAAATCCGGCCCTGGTTTTTCTTATACAATATTTGATCACTGAATTCAAATTTAACACAATCCAGGAGGTATGTAGTGACTCACTTGTAACCTACTGTAAAGCAGAGCGACACCCACTTGGCTACCTTTTTTTACTTATACAGTTAAACTAATTTAAATTTTAAAAAATTCGTCTTGAATATCAATACGCTAATTTTATGGAACAATTGTCTATAATTGAAAAAAAAAATTGTTTAAATCGTACGTTTTCTAGCTGATGTGTGACAATTTTACAATATAATATTATGTAGTTCCATTTTGCGCAAAATACGATAGTAATAAGAATACGATTTATAACTTCGAAAAATAAAATAATATTATTCATTGACAAAATTATTAATTTCGTATTGACGTATTTGGCTATTTATAACCCGTGCTACGATAAATAACCAGTTTTGACCTTTGATGCGGTACGGCTGCTGTTGCAAGCGGGGTGGTGAAAGACGTTGACTCCAAAAACCGCACACTTTTGATAAATAACAGGACAAAACCGCACACTTTTGGTAGGTTAAAACCGCACACATTTTAAAAATTGTCGTATCCAAAATACCGCACAGTTAAGATTTTGACGACCCCAAAAAGGTCGATAAACAAAAAACGCGTATTATTATGTATAATTAATTATTTGTTCTCATTATTTTCATAGTTCATAAAAAAATATGTATGTATTTAAAAATTTTAAATATTAATTTAAAAAAAATATCAACTTAAAAATGTATATATTCAATAATTTAAAATATTAATTAAAAAAAAAAAAATGTAAAACTAAAAATGTATAGGTATTTAAAAAATTTTAAAAAAATTTAAAACTTTCAAAGTTTGATTGGCTGAAACCGACTGCCGACGTTTTTAAAAAACTAAATACTTGATTATTGAATAGTAAATATCTTATAATCTTATCTTTTCACTATTTTCACTAAAAATAGTGTGCGGTTTTAACCCATTATAAATGTACGGTAATTTGTTATACAATGACCGATAAACTGTGCGGTTTTTGGCTATCGACGTTTTTAGGGTCAAAATCAAAAGTGTGCGGTTTTTGGATGCAACCGTGAAAGAAGTACTATTTCAGAACGCTGCCGCTATAATCGGTTTAGCAGCACATGACGACGGCAAATTCATAATTTTTTTTCCAAAAACATGCTTTCGTACTTCCAATAGTATTCAAGCCTCGTTGATCGTAGAAACATGACTTTGTTATCAAAATAATCACGAGAAGTTGTACTAAATACTCTTGGAACAAATTTTTGATATCTAAATTTGCCGATTTTATATAATTTTTTAAAAAAATGAAAATTTTACAAACTTCAAAAACAAATAAAATTGGTTAGAAAAAATATTTTAAAATTCTGTTCCAAGAATATTTAGTACAACTTCTCGTGATTATTTTGATACCAAAATCATGTTTCTACGATCAACGAGGCCTGAGAACTATTGGAAGTACGAAAGCATGTTTTACGGTCGATTTTTTTCTACTGTGATGCACTCTTAATGGTAATTTTAAATGTATTAGATGCAAGTAGCTGTGATGGAACTAAATATTTAAACATTTATGTAGGAGGTAAGGAGAAATTAAATGAATTTAAGGTACTTTGTGTTCCTGACAAAACAGGTGTGTTTATAGTTATAGTATTTATATATTCTTTAAGAATTAATAAACATTTTAAATTATATTATTCTCAAATATAATCTGTTTATTCATTTTTAAATATCATCAATATCATTTATTTATTTAATGATTTGGATTTTATCTAATAATCTTAAATATATTAGAAATAGATGCAAGTAGCTTTGAGAAAACTGAACATTCGAAAATTGATGTAGTTATTGGAGAAGAAGATAAATCAAACGTATCGATTGTTCTAAATACTTCCAATGATACAGAAGGTATGTACATGTACTTATACAATTTTTAAGAATTAATCAACATTTTAAATTATAATAGTCAAACAGTCAGTAAATAAAAATATATAAATTCAATTTTGTGGATATTGAAAGAGCTTAATGAAACTAAACTATATACAACTATTATGATACCTAACTAATAATATTGTACAATTTTAGATGTTGAGTCTCCTGATATCTATGAATCTGTTAATAATTTACAATCAACTTCGTCAATGTTTAAAAATGATCCAGTTTTATTTATGAATAAATCAATCACACCTGGATTGAAGTTAATTCAATTAGAAATGGGCCCATGCCACCAACCAGTTGCTACCAATTTACCCAATGGTAAATTTCCTAAAGATGAATCAAATCTACCACGTTTTTTTTCAACATCATATTATACAAAGTTGGTTAATGGAAATTCTGAACATCGATCGTGGATTATATACTCGCCTGCAATGAATATAATTTATTGCTGGACATGCAAATTGTTTAGTTCTATTAGAATTAGAGCTCAAAAAAACTCTTTTATAACTACAGTTTGCAATTCATGGGGACATTTAGGTGGTTTATATGGTCCAATTAATTTACATGAAACTTGTAAAGATCACTTAGAAGCTGAATAAAATAAAATAATGTACATAAATAATAATCGTGTTGATATTCAGTTAATGAATTCTAATAATAAGCATGTTGCAATGAATAGAGCAGTTATGTATTAATGGATATAATGTTATGTTTATCCAAACATAATGATGTAATCAGATGCCATACTGAGTGTTTAACTAATGGTACAAGTGGAAAATTTCTAGATTGGATTAACGTTTTTGCCAAACATCATACAATTTTAGCTACACACTTGGAAAATATTAAATCATCAACAAAAAAACAAAGATTGACATTTCTATCTAAATCATCACAAAATTCTATACTCAACTATATAGCTGAATCGATCCGTGAAACAATTTTAAAAGAAGTGAAACTAGCTGGAATGTATTCACTTATATTGGACTCTACAACTGATGTGACAAAGCTCGACCAATTTGCTTTTGTATTGAGGTATTGTACAATCGATGGGCTTATAAAAAAGCGATTAATTTGTGTTGATGAAACAGTAGATTCAACTGAAAATGGGATGTATGAGTTATTTTGTAAAGTATGTGACAAATATAACTTAAATTGAAGGCATGATCTGATTGGACAAGCTTATGATGGGTCATCTAATATGCAAGGAGCTGTAAAAAGATTACGCTCATTAATACAAAATGAAAATAAAAGTACACTACATGTATGGTGTGGTGCACATTGCTTAAATTTAGCAGTCGTTGATAGTTGTGAAGCAACTGAATGTGCTCAAGACTTATTTGGTACAATTAGTAGTTTTTCTGCTACGAGATGGACATACCATGACCGTTCTTTAGAAGTTAAACAAATCACTTATAAATCAATTATTTTAACATTAAAAAAATTGGCCTTGAAGAAACTGACAAAAAAAAACAGACATTTAGCTAATAGTTTTTTAAAGCAACTTAATTCTTTCAAATTTGTTCTTACAATACATATGATGCGCAATATATTCTCAATTACTACACCTCTATCAAATTATTTACAAAATCTTGCCATCGATTTAATTCAAGCAATACATTTAATTAAAGTAACTCGACAACAAATACAAGATTTACGAGCAATGAAAACTGAATCAGTATATGCGAACCTATTTACAGAAACAAAATTATTCTGTGAAGCACAAGACTTAGAGGAACATGATTTAGCAGAGGTGCTTAAGTAGGATAAAAAGGAGAGTTCAAACACCACCGCCACCGACACCGATCGCGAATGTGCGCTACATACATTATCACTGTTATCATTTGTTATCAGTTATCACATGTTATCATATATTTTTTCCGCGGACTTGTATTTAATCAACATATATTTTTATCATATATATGAATTTAAAAATATAATATTATGCTTTAGAATCGAACCGGGAGGATACCTCCTTCCCTAACCCATTGAACAATATAGTATATATATTTAATACACGCTAAATAATATACATAATCAAATAAATATTCTAACGACGTATAGTTCCTTCTTATATTTTTAGAAAAATAATAATATAGACATCCTCACACAATGACCCTGAAAGACACTTTCCCCGTATTCAATTTTATCGATAAACAATTAAAGAAAAATACATTAATACCCGATATTAGTGATTTCCTAAACAGAATAGACTTAAAAACCGATATTCACACGCTTTAGCTTAACAATAAGAGACATTTTCTGCCATTAGGTGATTTCGAAATGAATGTCCATTTTAACCATCTGCTTAATGTGCCAAACCGATTCACTTCTTTGTCGCCAGAATGTCGCAGACTTTTACTTAGCAAATGTCTATTAGTGAATAACACATTAATGGTTTTTAATCGCCAGGATTAATCTTAATAGCCACCGTTTGCAGCCGTCTTAACATATATATGAGGCTACCGTCGTATATTTCCTGCCATTAGATATTATTCGTATCCCATATTTTTTTTTTTACAGGAATAGACCAATAGGTATCCTGATTCAATTAAATACTAATATTATTACTGAAAGACACATTCGACAATAAGAAACATTAGCTAGGTATACTTAGCGATACCTATTAGTGAAAAACACATTAAAACCGATATTAGTATCTTCTGCCGGACGTATTTTAATATAATGTAAATTGTCAATCAATCAATAATAGATATATTATCCGTATTCAAGTAAATATACTACACACTACAAAACCTTTTATATCGATGGCGCTACCGTCGTATATTTCCTGTCATTAGATATTATTCGTATTCAATATTTTTCTATTCACACAAGGAAACATTAGTTCTTTGCTATAATAATCTATTTCTTAATTATATTTTAATATACACTTATAATACAAGTATCTTCCACAATAAGCATTAGTTCTTCATAGTGTACCTCTGCTTATATATCACCGAGTGTAGCTGAAGCGGTTCAGTCTGCCCCGACACATTTATCGATCTCGTTCGCTCGCTCCAACTTAAAAAATTTTCAGCGTTTTAAAATTTTTACAAGTGTTTAAACATTTTATTGTTTTCATAATGTTTAAATGTGAAAAGTGTTCATCTACGTTTACACGCAAAGATAGTTTTCTGAGACATAATAAAACTCATGATAGTAGTGTATTATAAAAACTTACACCAAATATAATATCCCGTGAGCTAGTGTATGTATTTTATCGTCTAACACCAC
>NW_020270842.1:0-9243 GCF_002803265.2 Melanaphis sacchari
TCTGGTGTACTTCGTTCAGTTGCATTATTGCTACAACAACGATGTTCATGGATACCTTCAGCGCCCATTTTGATTTTGTTGGTTGGTTTTACGAGTAAGAAAAACAGCAAACAAAAATAGTTACGAAAATGATCGAAAAATAAAGTATTTCCCATAAATACTTTTCACTAAGAGATAAATTTTCACAAAAGGTGTGTTATGCAAATTGAGATCTCAGAGGTCTTATATATACGAGCTTCTCATCTCACAGAATACAAATAAGTGGACATTAGCGTGATCCTGTCGCCACCAAAATATTATCAGACAGTATATTTAATAATATTATATAACAATTATATTGCGATGACAAAATACGTAATTATATTGTTTTGTTTTTATTTTTCATACGCTTACAAACGAATTGTAAACCAATTAATATTGAATTACGTATTTTATTTTAAGAAAAATGAAATTGGTATCGTTTTTTACGATTTTTATGATTTTTTGTGTATACATTTGTATAAGTATATTTTAAGATTACTAATCTATGTTCTCGAATCATTTAGGACATCAAACAAATCGAAAATATATAGGTATTTAAATTAATCTGGGTAAATTATTTAAATCAGTATTAGTATTTGAGAATATTACTTTCAAATAAGTTATCGAAAAATCTAATCGGAATTTTAAAAGGTTATATTTGAATATTTAAATGTCTCATTAAATGCTAAATAGGAACGTTTTACGTATGCTTACTATACTCGTATACTCATATAACGTAATTTTTAAGTTATTAGAAATCAGAACATCTTATAAGTTGCGTACTTTAAAGTAATAAAATATTATTAAGTTTATGTGTGTTTGTACATTAAAAATTAAAATACACACCTCGTGGCTACACATTCAAAAGTAATTAATTTTTTTATTTTAATATTTTTTCAGAATTATTTTAAATAAACCTTAAGTAGATACTTTTAAAATAATTATTTTAATGTATATATTTATTTGAATAGCAATAAAAAGTATCTTATTTGTTATTTTGTAACTGTTGGTAATAATGTGACCACTATTAGATTATTAATTGAAACAAATTACATTTTCCTATTATACGTATATTTGTTTTTCATATATTAAAAGGGAACCACTATTGCTTCATTTTATTATAAGACCTTTTTTTTTACCAGGTAACATTTTTTTTGTTTATATTCAATGACTAATATTATACAATTCATACGATCCACGACGTCTCTGTTACTTTATTTATAAAAATAAACGGGTTATATTAATCCCTTATTTATCAAAATAACAAAATAACGTATGTACAAGTTTTAGCTTAACTTAATAATAGTGAATTTGAATACTAATTAACTTACTTATATATATGAAAACAAAAAAATAAAACAATGAAAGTATTATATTAGAACAATATATTAAATAATATAATATATCACAAAATAAAGTGTAGAACAGTAACATAAAGAAATAACAAATAATAGCAATAATAGTAACAGTAGTCAAGAATAATAATATAGACAGTTCATAAAACGACTACATTTAAAGCAACATAAACATTCTGTCTGAAAACATAACGTAACATAAAAAAATCTACTTGATCCTATAAAAGATTTGTCAATGATAGAGCTTTCTGATAAACAATGAAGCGAAAGAATAATTGTTTTTATAAAATGGGTCGTGAAATAAGTTAGCTTTTCTTAAGAGGTGATTGACTGTATAAATTATTATAATGAAATTATTATTATTTACTAATATTTTTGTATTAACGAACTATTCATAATATATTACTTTATTGAAATTGCTTTAATTAAATTAATTAAAAATAATATAAAATCTGATTATGTATGGAGAATTGGATTCCGGTTAAAGATATTTATAGTTGAATCATAAAAATATTATCTATATCTTTAAATAGTATCAATACAAATAAGAATTCAATATTTGTGAAACTTTATACTAAAATTTAAAAGCCATAAAATGAAAACATCAATTATTTGTTTATAAAACATTAAATTGTATACTTTAACTGAAATTTACGAAATATTTAAAGTATGCATTTTAATGTTTTGATTTTTAAACTTATCATTGTATACGGACATGAATGGATTTATAGCTTAGTGTGTGATACAACATACAAGCTGATATACGATATTGTAGACAAATAAGCAAATATTACAACTTCTAGACCTACTGATAATAGTTTTTGATTCTATATTTTTAAAAACGAATTGTATTTATATCAATACAAAATCAAAAATAATTGATAGCTCTATTAAATAAGATCATAATATATTTAAAAACAATTGTATGTTAACATAGTTCTGTTGTATTTTTTTCCTGTTTATAGCATAACAATTCTTAGATAAATATTATTTTGTCAAACTTTATAAGTTAGTTAGGATTAAACTGTTTAATTTTATAGAATAACAGACAAATTAATATAATATTTAAATATCTAAGTTCACATTATTATATATTTTTTTAATAATTTTTTATTTTATATTATTATATATTTATATCTTACATGTACATCGCACTACAATCACTTTGTCTTAAAATATAGTTACCAAATCATATATTAGTTCAATGTTACAGCTATCGTTTAGATATTTCTTGAAATATTTTAATCTTCAAAAAAATATATAAATTAAAAAAAAATACTAAATACTATCGTGTTAATCTCAATTTTTAACCTTTGTTATTATTATAAATTAGGTATATTATGTTAATAATACTAGTAAAATATTAAACGAATTTGAAAAATGACATTTGAACATAAATTTGTCTTTTTTTCGTTCCAATCTCATATAAGACAAAGTTATATTAAATATTTTATCATACATTTTGTTTATTGTTAAAATTATTGCCTAAGTCTATTCTTAAAATATTTTTCTCTAGATATAATACCAACAATAAATTAAAAAAAGATACAATCGATACCTATTTCTCAAATTTTTGAAAACAACTCAGACTTCAAAGTTCAAACACTACAAATTATTATGCCCATGATATTTTTTCTTATTTTAGTATAATAGTATTTACATTTTATTGTCAATAAAAAGTTTCATTCGACTATTCTGCCATGTACATATTTTACATCTATTTACTCTTTAGTAGGTTTGCTTAATAGCCTATTCGACTTTGGATGTTGTTCTATGGTTATTATATTATAATATAATTACGATAACAAAACATCATTATTTGTCTGTTGCGCAACATATTATTATATTTATAATATTCATAATATTATTTATTATGTCGGGCAGTGTGGCGTGATCGTATGAGCTTCGGCGTCTGTTAACGCATTGGTCGACACCAAAGTGGTGCCACCTGATAACGCTTGCTGTATAATAACATAACATATTATTATTTTGAAAGTTTGTTTTCGACGAGAATCAAAATAATAATAAAATATGATTAAAAGTTAATTTTTTTATCTTATCGTTCTATTATATGAGAATAATATAATATATAAGGTGTTGTAATGACCTGGCGCATTAAAACTTAATTTTAATGTAAAATAATTTTAATTTCCTTAATTGTCTCACCATTTATATTATACATTATTAAAATTGTTTTTAGATTACTTTAAGAACTTTTATAATCGTTTTTATTATTTTAATTTATTTGATTAATATTGTTTTTTCTTGATTTAGAGAAAAATTGTAAATTTATTTTTTGCCCATATTGTAGCAGTTGAAGTTTGAATGGCTCAAAGGCATACAAATAATATATAGTAAATTTGTTTTTCAATTCATATAGCATAATTGATTTAAGATGTTAAAAAAACACATATTTTCCGATATATATGTGAATAAGAAAAATAAAGTATAATATAGACTTCGTCAACTTTCATAAAATAATAATTAAAACAAAATAAAAAAAGTAACTTAAAATTTGTATTTATTTTTTTTTTACAATGATTACTGCGGTTGAGAATAACCAAAAATATATATAGCAAAAAATATTGCATGAATATCTCTTGAAGATTCATTTATACATATATTTATATATCTAATGTATATCTTAAATAACACTGTACAAAGATTTTAACATACATTAGATATCTGTTATATGTCTTGTGAACAAAAAAATTTTATCGCTTGGATGTTCAGAACAAAATATTAGTTAAATATCAGATAAAATTAGTTTGAAATTTTCCGTATATTATATTATGTATATTCAATAATTATTAATATAAAATAAAACTAAAAAAATAATGCAAAAAATTCAATCGCAATATAATTTAAAGCGCCGCCCTAATTTCACTGGAGCGAGATTCGGTCTTATTTCTACCTGATTTCCTAAGCTTGGGAAACTTATGCTAACACCCATCGACTACTCTTTCAGGTGTAATCCGATGCCGAATCTCAAATAAGTTAAACCGTTTTAGAGTAACAACGATTTAAGGAACTATCCGGTAAAATCAATATTGGGTACATTTTTGAGTACTTATAAATACGCACAACAATAAAATTTTTTTTTTTAAATGTTAGATTTAAATTTATTAAACAACTGTCTTGGAAACAGAGACGTATTAACGATTTTAAATTTACATTCGGGGGAAGAGGATTGATTAATTTTTACACATCGGTGATTTACCTAAAACAAAAAAAAAAAAGGTTATAAGGTAAAAAATACTTAGCCCAAAATATCTCATTTTTTCTTAATATTTTTAAGAAGGGGAGAGATTTTTATTGTAACTATAAGAAAATTTAAATTCTAGTGCAGTGCTCTTTTAAGAGATTTACAATTTGGCATCCAGGACGATTGCGCCCCTCTCCCCTCCAAGTACGCCACTGCTTAGAATTAATTTTTGCATATTATTTTGTATATTATTATTAACTACTAATAGCAAAAAAAAAAAAACATTTAATTAGAGCTATGGCATATGAAAAATAAATTTCAAGTGTCAACTCCCAACTACTCAGTTAAGTACACTTAATTCACAACTCGTATTACATTTAAATATCAAATAACGGTACTTTTATGTATAAGTTACTAATAATAATAACGGAAATAGTATTATTAATGAAATACGAAATCGAATAACATCCAGATAGTAAAATTTCAGGATGCAAAACTCATAATACAAATTAATTCTTAAAAGGAATTCTGGAAAATTATTAATTTATTTTTAAAATATTATAAGTCATACAATGTTAATAGTTGTTCACTTGTTGATTATAATTTAATACGTTATGTGCATATTTGAAATATATTTTTAATATATATATATTTCAAAAATAATTTCAATGAAATAAATCCAAAATTAAATTAAAATAGTTAGACCATATTATTTCTAGAATATTAATTGTATAGTAACTAATCGTAAACCACAAAAATCGCTTTGTGAACAAGCCCCGGTGAATATCATACCATATTGATAACATTAGTGTCTACGGCTAATGTATTACTTTTAGTACCATAGACTTAAGTTTATATCGGATAGAATTTGCAAGTACCCGATTGATATTAACAGATATCTTCGCGGACATAAATTACCTTCGCCTCTTTCCGTAACGTAAACATCAATAACCGAAATCGTGCCGCACTGCGGACACCGTCGAGAATTGTCGTCGTTTGTTATCGTTTACACGAGATTGATCGCGGATGCAATATATTTGGGATTCGTAGCGAAAATACGTTTACCTATAAAACTGTTAGTGGGGGCAACTAAAATCGAATAATTTTGAACTGCGTTCAAAACATTTTAACACTCGTTGTTGGATAAAATACAAATTAAGTCCCTAATTCGTTTGGGACGAGTAATATATATATATATATATATGTATATTATGTATGCATCATAAATTATAATATTATAACTGTTTATGATATCGTCGGTCGAGCCGGTATTGATGCAAATCGTTTCAGGTATATTATCGCAGCGGCTCACATCTCAAATGCTGAATTTTCGATAAACAAATAAAATCACTTTAATACAGCACTCATATTCTATCATCCAATGCTTTATAACAAAAATAAAACAAATAATCATTAGAAAACAAACAATGAAACGAAATGAGATACAAAGAATAAAAATTATTTCAGTCATAATTTAGAGAAGATTGTTTCGTATTCTCGAAGATTACTCGAAAGTATACAATATAATTATTTACTGTGTATTACAATATCTCTCTTAGCATTTACATCAGATCGAAGTGTAGGTATCTAATTGTATCGGAACCGACCAAAAACACCAACGAGTATAATTGTTATGTTATAAAGTATAATATTTTTTTGTTACTCGGATGTCTAAAACGTATTTTTCGTTAACTTCATTCACTATACATGACATTATATTGTTATGAAAAATATTTAATTATTTTAGAGATAAAAATTAGAATTTTTAAAGAATATTATTATTTTAAAGGTAAAATTTTAATTTGTTACAAAACTATGCAATGGAATATGGATACTTTTCCTATTCGTTCATATGTATATTTCAACTATTTCTATAGGAAAATATAGAATGTACCCATATAGTTAATAGCTATATAAAATCTTCTGTTTAAGCAATTAAAACTTAAAATTGGTATAACTTATAAGATATGGTTACTCAATAAGTTGACAATGTTACGTAATATTATATGATATATATAGTTAGAACATTCATATTATTCATATTGCGTGTTTTTAGTGTCAGTTTTTAATTTTTTATGCATTTCTGAACTTATTATATTATTTTTTGTTAGAACAATAATTGATGAATCTGATTTAATCTTGAAAGTAATTAACGATTAGCTAATGAAAATTGTTTTATAATAGCAATTATAATTAGTATATAAATAGTATCAACAAATAAAGTTGCCCTAAAAAAAAAAACAGATTGTATTTTATCAAAAAATGTTTTGATTATATGTTTTTTAATTGTTTTTGTTACAAAATATAATACAAATTTACAAGGTAACAAGTTTTGGTGAGCGTTTTTTTATAGACAATAAAACGTCATCTTGCAAATTTTTATTTCATTCAAAAAATTAAACTATAAAACTAACATAATTTACGTTCAACTATTTGATACCTATTATTTTATCCAAGAAAAATATTACTATAATTAAAAACTCACTTTTGAAGAACTTATCTTTGAACGAATCAAGTTATGTACTTGAAAATTGTTGTACTAGAACACCCAAAATATAAAAAAAGTAAGCAAGGGTTATTGTGCTATTGTATATTAAGTGTTAAATGAGTCATTATTATAGAAGTGTTAAATTTCAATTTAAAATACAATAATTGTATACAAAAATCAAAGTATGAGCAGAAATGGTGTAACAGTATGTTTTTTGATATTGTTAGTAAAGTAATAAATTTTACTTTTAAAATTAAAGTCAATACTATAGAAAATCACTTTATGTTATTAGATGTCAATTAAAAATATTTGGTATAAACTTTTATTGAAAAATTCGCGTCATGTAATCGATATGAATTAACGTACTATATAGTATAATATAACTTAATAAGTAATACGAATAATAAATTTAACAAGTATCAAATATAAACAAACATACATTTATATTATATAAATAAATTGAAAATTAATATTTGTTTTGTAAATTATATTCAAGGCCAATTCAAGTAAAACTTTGTAAATTAATTTTTTTAAATTTCTTTAAAAAATAATTTTAATTTAGTTAAAATTAGCAATAGTTACTCATTACAATATATCGTAAAGAATATAAATGACTTTTTTCAAATTAAAAATAATTATAATAAATTATGAATATGAAATAACCATAATAAGTATAATAGCCATAATGAGCGTTGTGTACATATTTAACTCAATAATATTTGATTTTCACTTCAATACATTTTTGTAATAATCATTTTTATTTTCTTGTTAAAACATTTGAAACATTGAGTTAATCTTTAGGACAATACAGTTAGTTGCTTAATTTCAGTTAATATCAGCATTGGAAATAAACCATATAACTTAGGACACTAGTGTATTTTTCTTTACCTTATTTAAAAATATTAATAATTATAAACAACTATGAGTGTGAGATCAGTATTAATTAATTTTAATAGAGTATTTTTAATATGTGGTATTGGTTGTATAAACTACGGTCAAACAATTTTTCTGACGAAAAGGCTGTTTTATTTTTTACGATATCTATTAATTTGTGTTGGTATCTTTGTTCTGTATGACTTCAACCAATGGGTAATGTCTAAACATAACATTATTTAATTAATTTTTTATATTAAAATGTATAATGATACATTGAAAAAGTGTTGATTATTTTTAATATAGTTACAAATTTATTCATCATGACACGTTGATTTTTTAATACGTCCGATATAGCAATTCAAAATTTTAAATATTTTTTATAGCTCAATATATATATATATATATATATTAATTCAAATGTTTATTTTAACGCGATTAATGCTGCACAATAGTCTTAGAATTTCAAACAAGTAGACATATTCCAATATTAATTAATTTATTTATTAGTACCTATTATAATATTTTACAGGTTATTATAGAATATTATAAATACATAAGTTGTAACTTGTATGTATATGAATTAGTGATCGATTGTTAAATTTTTGAATTTAATGGATACCAATTGTGTTTTATTATAATGTATTAATGTACAGATGACTATAAAATATTCAATTTTATTTTATAGATAAAAAAAGTTGATAAGGAAATGTCTGAAGCAACGTCTATTATAGTGATTAGTTGTTTTGAATTGATGGTGATTGGAAAATTTATATCGATTATTTGGCGTGTATTTTTCGATAAAGAACTGTCCATTATATTGTCTAATCTTGAAAACATTCACGAAAAATTGATTCACTTGAATGTGGTTGGCCCTATGAAAATTAAAATGAATTGGTTTTTCATTATTGGAATGTCTATACATATTATAGCAAATATTACGCTCCGTTAATTTGGATGAAAATCAATATCGAAAATGTAGGAATAACAGAAATGGTAATAATTAATTATTTAAATATATTTTATAGTTTTATAAATAATTGACTGGTAGATTTGATGTAAACTCATACAAAACATAATATATTTTTAGGTTACAAGTTTGTGTTTAAATGTTTGTCAATGTGGTTCGTTTTATGAATATATTCTACTAATAATGTATATACAATGGATGGTGTACATGATAAATGAAAACATACGAGAAAGAAAATCATGCTTAAGTACATTCAGAGATATGTATTGGGAAGTTGAAAAATATTTAAACGATGTTAATAGATCAATTTATGGTTTGCCGGTCATTGTTG